>NC_133649.1:39864694-40059694 GCF_009905375.1 Apium graveolens | reverse complement strand
GACAACAATTTTAAATCTAATTTAAAATCATAAACAATGAGCGGCATCTAGTGATACATCATTGTTACCCAAGTAATAATAATTAAATCAGTGATCGATTAAACCTTTTGTGTATAATGTACAATGTACTATAATCCTTTTAACCATATATTATAGATTAAACTCGAGGCATGTTATGTGT
The DNA here is from genome assembly GCF_009905375.1 of Apium graveolens. NCBI lineage: Eukaryota > Viridiplantae > Streptophyta > Magnoliopsida > Apiales > Apiaceae > Apium > Apium graveolens. The sequence goes on along the minus strand of NC_133649.1, from coordinate 40,059,513 downwards.
CATCCTCTTCATAATTTAATCCATGTTTGCTTGATCTATGAGTAGACTATAACATCAAATCAACATTTGAGCATGACCATGCATTTCATAGTCTAACTCAAACAAGAGGCCAATAATATCACTCCTAAAATAGGAGGGTTAAATCCTTTCTAGATCATTCATATTTCTCATATGATTCATAATATACCCAATATACACTTTTATCATCACCCGGTCAAAGGTAACTTTTAATGCAACCAAAGTATATTAATTCTCATATAGAAATATAATGATTTCAAGTCTAAGGACCAATACATCATTTTCACTGTGAGAATTACTTATGACACAACAAACATGTAGAATCTCACATTGGGTCTTCCAACACCATGTATATAATACATGTGTCTGTGTTTTAACTTTAGTATCACTATACCTATGATCAATGAGATGTGATCATCGGTCAACATTTACACTAGTCTTAATGCATTATTATTGTCCCTTAATAATAATACTCGACTAGGGATCTTTAGGAATATCGATACTATTCTCATAATCTCATTTCTAAGTCACGTGCTTAGAGATATAAAATTACATATCATATTCCAAGGACATTTATTAATCTAACATCTTATCGCAGAAAATAAAGATATAATAAATTACTAAAGAATAATCCATATAATCAGAATTAATAATCCAAATGTTTCATAATAGAAACATAATAGTGTTGTCTTTAGGGCACAAACACTAACAATCTCCCACTTGCACTAGAGCCAATCACCCAGATATCTAATACCCATGGAACTAGTATGACCTTCGTGCTTTTGTTGCGACAAAGCCTTAGTCAGTGGGTCTGCAACATTATCATCAGTATACACTTTACATATATGTATATCTCCTCCATACACCAAGAATGAATCTTTAGTCCTTTTCAAGTATTTAAGAATATTCTTGACTGCTGTCTAGTGACCCTCGCCAGGATTAGACTGGTATCTGCTCGTCATGCTCAAGGCATACGAAACATCAGGTCGAGTACATATCATCGCATACATTATAGATCCAATTGCCGAAGCATATGGAACTTTGCTCATACGGCCCTTATCATCTAATGATTTAGGGCAGTTGTCTTTTGAGATCAATATCCCATGAGACATTGGGACATATCCCCTTTTTGCTTCTTGCATCCCGAAATGATGCAATACTTTGTCAATGTATGTACTCTGACTTAGGCCGATTAATTTCCTTGATCTATCTCTATAGATCTTGATCCCATATATATAGGTAGCATCACCTAAGTCCTTCATCGAGAAACTATTTCCCAACCAAGTCTTAACAGCCTGTAGAGAAGGTATGCCATTCCCTATTAGTAATATGTCATCTACATATAGTACTAGAAATGCCACGTGGCTCCCACTAACCTTCTTGTAAACACATGGTTCATCTTCATTTTTAATAAATCCAAATTCTTTGACTATTTCATCAAAACGACGATTCCATCTCCTTGAGGCTTGCTTCGATCCATAAATAGATCGAAACAACTTACAGACCATCTTAGCAAACATGGGATCGACAAAACCCTCAGGTTGTATCATGTATACATCCTCTTCGAGGCTCTCATTTAAGAAAGCGGTTTTGACATCCATTTGCCAAATCTCATAGTCGTAGTAAGCAGCTATTGCTAGCAAAATCCTGATGGACTTGACCATAGCAACTGGTGAAAAGGTCTCATCATAGTCTATACCATGAACTTGTTTGAAACCTTTTGCCACCAATCACGCTTTATAGGACTGTACTTTACCATCCATGTCAGTTTTCTTCTTGAAACCCCATTTGCACCCTATAGGTTTTACCCCTTCAGGTGGATCAACTAAAGTCCATACTTTATTTTGATACATGGATTCCATTTCGGATTTCATGGCCTCTAGCCATCTCTCGGAGTCTGGACTGTTCATAGCATCTTGGTAGGTAAGAGGCTCATCATTATCTATGAGCATTACATCATCATCTTGAGTCAAGAGAAATCCATAATATCTCTCTGGCTCATGACGAGCCCTAGTAGATCTACGAACAACCTGTGTTTCCGGAGCAGGAACATCTTGATGTACTTCCTGCCATTTTCCAACTCTGGTTCAATATTATTTTGTACAACTCGATCTTCATCGAGATCTATAGTCCTCCCACTAATTTTCTTTGAAAGTAACTCTCTTTCAAGAAATACAGTGGTTCGAGCAACAAACACTTTGTTCTCAGTAGGATTATAGAAACTATACCCTTTAGTTTCTTCAGGATATCCCACAAAATAACATTTATCCGATTTTGGTCCCAGCTTGTTAGACACCAAGTGTTTCACAAACGCTTCGCATCCCCATACTTTCATAAAAGACATGTTGTGACGTTTCTCAGTCCATATCTCATATGGAGTCTTTTGAACCGATTTACTTGGAACTCGGTTTAGTGTATATGCAGCCGTTCTAGAGCATAACCCCAGAAACTTATTGGAAGATCTACTAGACTCATCATCGATCGTGCCATGTCCAATAAGGTACAATTTCTCCTCTCAGAAACTCCATTCCATTGAGGCGTTCCAGGAGGAGTAAGTTGTGATACGATACCACACTCCTTCAAAAAACCTTTAAACTCGAGGCTTAAGTATTCTCCTCCACGATCTGATCGTAGAACTTTTATACTTTCCCCTGTTTGCTTTTCCACTTCAGCCTTGTATTCTTTGAACTTTTCAAAAGAATCAGATTTGTTCTTCAAAAGATACACATATCCATATCTACTGAAATCATCAGTAAAAGTAATGAAGTAGTAAAAGCCACCTCTTACCATCGTACGCATTGGACCACATACATCACTATGTATAAGTCCTAATCGTTCGGTGGCCCTTTCACCTTGTCCGGTAAAAGGAGCTTTAGTCATTTTTCCAATGAGACAAGATTTGCATTCTTCGTATGATTCAAAATCAAACTTATCCAAGTAACCATCTTTATGTAATTTGGAAATGCGTTTCTCATTTATGTGACCTAAAAGACAATGCCAAAGGTATGTTTGATTTGAGTCTTTCATCTTAATAAGTTTAGTATCATTATTTATGTTATAGACAGGAGTATCTATATCAAGAACATATAAACCATTAAACTAATGTGCAATCCCGTAGGTAACATTATTGAATGAAAAGGAACAACTATTGTTCTGAATCAAAAACGAAAAACCTTTCTTGTCCAAACAAGAAACCGAAATAATGTTTCTGCAAATCGCAGGCACGTAAAAACAGTTATCTAGTTCTAAAACAAGCCCAGTGGGCAACGATAAACGATAAATCCCTACAGGTAAAGCAGCAACCTTTGCTACATTGCCAACTTGTAGGTCGACTTCTCCCTTCGCCAATGTCCTACTTCCCTACAGTTCCTGCACATTTATACAAATGTGAGAACCACATCTAGTATCTAATACACAAGATGTAGAAGTAGACAAACTGTAATATCCCATATTTTCAGATATTATTTTTATAATTATTTGGAATTATTTATGTGATTTTATGTGAATTTTAGTAAATTATCTGATAATTGGAATTGATGTTTGGGTGTTTATACGTGATATTATTTGAGTATTTGAATTTTTATATATCCAGAATAAAATATAGATAATTGTGATATTTTTCTGGTAATTTTTGGACTGTTATATGATTTTATATTGATTTATAAATTATTAATTATATTCTGAGTAATTACTAAAATTATTTTATAAAGTCGGGAATCGTCCAACCTCAATTGTTTTTGCGTTTTTACAACCCGAAACTCTTCCGAAAACTATTTCCTAACCTAATCTGGTAATTCCGGACATTTTCCGTGTTTTGACTTTTTCAATCCGGATTACGGTTTGACCCGTGCGCGGCCCGGTGCAAGATTTTCGATACGATAGTTATTTTGGTAATCAACAAAATCCGTATTCTCGAGAGACGGGATATATTTACATTATTTTCGTATATGGTGTTTTATAAAAAGCTCGGTTTTGATGATTATCCAAATATGGTATTAAATTGTATCATTTTTATAGTTACTTAGCAGCAAAGTAATCTATTTTCGGATATTTATTTGCATAAATACTTGGATTGTCTCTAAAATTATTTTTATGGTTTTATAATTACAATAATTATATTTGGGATTTTATAAAATTTAGAAATTAATATTTCATCAATTATTTAGCCCTATATGATTTTCTGATTTCATTTATTTGTAAAATTCATATTTAATTCCAAAATTCTTCAAAAATTACGAAACTCATATTTATTGAAGTTTGGAATATTCTGAGAATTTTAAAATTATTTTGGGAATTTTTAGGATTAATTTTACCCGCGTGTTGAATCTTTTAATTGCTAAAAGCGGGTATAAATTGCGTTTCAAAAATTGTTTTAAAATTACGAAATTTATGTTTTATAAACTTCGGGATATTTGTAACATTTTAAGACTATTTTCGTGATTTTCTGAATTTGTTTCAAGTGCAGCTCAGTTCGTTAAATCGTATAATGCGGGTATAGAGCGTAAGTCAAAAATATTTTAAAAATTATGAAAATTTTATTTTACTAGTTTTCTAATTATTCTGAGAATTTTAGAATTTGTTTGGTAATTTTTCTGATTTTATTTACCGACGCGTTTATTCGATAAGTTGAGAAATGCGGGGCAAAACAAAATTTTCAGGTATAAATAAGGATATGTTGATGTGCTCTGTTATTAAAAAAAATAGAAAAACATGTCAAATCCTAAAACTACCCCGCACCCCACCCCACCCCACCCCACCCCTGCCACGCGCACACCCCCGAGTATACCCCTCCCCCATTTCTTTTATCTGTTCAACAGATTACTCCCCCCTCTTCTGTCTCTCCTCTCTATCGTATATTTATTTACTTTAAATTTTCAAAAATTCATATCTCTCAAACCGTTTATCCAAATTTCAATTGTTATATATATAAACGATCAGCGCTTTGATACCTACGCATAGGTATATATATTGCAAGGTTTTGAGAAGAAAAATTGTGGGGCATATTTCCGTTATATTTCCGTTTTAATTTATTTTCGGGGTGTAAAAAAAGAGTTTGGAGGTGGTGATTACTCCATATTGTATCTCAGCGTGTATATGTCTATGACCATTAATTTCGGATTTTTCTGGAGATATTTTCCGGACATCAGATTTTCTCTTCGGGTTGATCAGAATTTATTTTGGGTAACGACTCCGAAATTCTGCCTTTGTACTTGTGTATATTATAGCATGTTAGTGTTTATATATTTATTTCATAATTTTTAAAAATTGATGGAGGAGTCACTTTTGGTCCGATTTTTGGTTCAGGTGGCCGTGTTATTCATTTCTGGAGTGTTTATACGCGTAAATATAAATTATTGTGTTGATGGTTGTTGGTTGTGTCGATATGATATCGACTGGCAGTCCGAGAAATAGAGGAGGTGCTGTCCGATTTCCAAGAGAATATTATTTTAAATTATTTTCTAGGCTCAATAATTCTTATAAAATTATTTCGAGTGTTCGAACACTATTATTTAGTTATAAATGATTCGAAGACCCGTTTTAATTCTGAAAAAATGTTCAAAAATTCATAATAAATAAACCGTTCGTTCGTTTAATACGAAACGAACGCGTACAGACTCAGAAAAATATTCCGCTTTCATTAAAAATACTTTTGAGACCCAAATCATTTTGTTTCGAAAGGTTACTTATTTTACAAGTCATTCTAAGTCGATTATTGATCGATAAATCGTATTTTGACCCAATTTCAGTTTTAAACGTACTGAGTCCTGTGTTATATGAATTATGTGATACGTGAGTTATGTGATTACGTGGTATATGAATTATGTGTGTATGTGGATAAAGAGTCCTGTGATTGTCTGTTATATTTATGTGTTGGCTATCATATGGGTAGACGATAGGCTTTTGAAGCGCAGTTCATCGAGTGATTATCGTTTAGACGATTAAAGTTCTATATTTTAATTATAGATGCGGATCATTCGAGCTGATCGGGACAAGACGTTGGATAAAGAATAAGATGGAATGGCATTGGATATCTGGCTTCTAGCAATCGCAGGAGCAGCATATCGGTGAAGTGTTGAAAAGAAAGACGGTGATACTTTAAGACATAATGTCAGAATAGATGCGTCATTGCGAGTGTGACTAACTGCTAAAACCCAAAGGCAAGTACCCCTGACTTCACTTATCATTCAAGTGACGTTTATTTCGAATCATATTATGCAAGTATTATTTTCCCTATTCTCTGTTCGGAATAGATAAATGTTTTATATATCGCTGAATTAAATAATTCTGTTTATGCAAATACTCATCTGCTATTCTATATTCAGAATAGTCAAGTGATTTTACTTATCCAATTACTGGATTTATAAATGTTTTGGATTTTGAGAAAAGTGATTTGGTTGTGAATATTCCTACCCAAGTTAATGGGGGAATAAAATTATTTCGGGTGTCGAGTATTATGACCCCTTTTCAATAAAAGGTTTTGAGATTTGATGGTTACTGGTAGCGTAAGAGGCCGAGGCACCGGTGCAGCGTGAGCTATTATACGGAAGTGCAATACAGAAGTGTAATATCTTACAAGGCTAGTTATGCCTTTTTCTGGCGCCCTATAGGTACCGTATGTCTTCGGAATACGGGTAGTACCTATATTTACGGTATACTGCGGGATACCGGTGCTGTTTTATGACTGATCATCAAGAACAACATAGTACATAATTTGGTTCCAATCGAAATTATTATATTGCTTTTGACATCTTACAAGGAATGATTTATTAAGTATTTTATTTTCAGATAAAAGATGAAATGTGGTTTTGATTCAGTTTCTTATTTTGAGGATACTTAGTTTGTTGTTAAATATCAAAGATGGTATTAGTACAGATGATTGGTGTTGACTTCAGTATGGAATGTTGTGAGCATCAAAGTTCCTAGTGATATCTAATTTGATATGATAACAAAATAAGTATTAATTTCAAGAGTTCGGTTTTGAGTAAAGTTTACGATTCAATCCATAATCATTGTTTCATGTTAGAATTGTTTACGATATTTCCATAAACACTGTTTTACGAGTTTTATTCTCGTCAAGATTCAAAGTATTGCTGAAGCATTTCGCTTGAAAATATCAAAAAGAGTTTTATGATTCAGCAATTATGATTTCTAAATGTTCTGCGCTGATGCAGATGTCAGTTTTTTTTATCAAAATGACCCGATATTTACTATAATGAACTTGCTGAGCATTTCTTCCGCTCATACTTGCCTGTTTTTAAATTTAACCTCCGGTGAGGATTAGCTTGCGCTGTTTAGCTGCGTAATTCGAGGAAGCAAAGACGAAGCTTTTTGAAAGGTGGCTGGTCCAGGGTTTGCGGGCTAGTGTAAGTTTTATTGTATAAAGTTGTTTTTATTATATTATATTATAGTTGTGTATTATAGTTGGGCCTAGTATACTTCTATTCGAAGTTATACTAGCGGTTATTATTGAATTGGAATTTGTTGAAAAGAGTTTTAAAAGGAAGTGAAAATTATTTATGGAATTTGGAATTCTTGTTTCTAGAACTGTAACCTTAAAAGATCTTGGATTAGTTTGGGGTCATTTGTGCTAAATATCTTCCGCTGGCATTTGTTTATTGATTAAACAGGTTAATTTGGATTGAGGTTTCATAGTGACGACCAAATCCCCTGACCCCGGATTTGGGGGCATTACATAAATTGAATTCAATAACATAAATACCTGAATCAGAAGCAGTAACAACAACCTTCTTCTTCTTGAGATCCTCCAAATAAGCATGACAGTTCCTCTTCCAATGACCTGGTTTCTTGCAATAGTGACAATCACCAACCTTTGGAACACCACCTTTAGGCTTCAAAGCCTTGGTCGGATCAGGTTTCAGATTGGCATTCGATTTAGATCCCATCTTCCTCTTGCCTTTCCATTTACCCTTTCTTTTGGCCTTCCCCTTATTTACCATCAACATGGGAGCAGGGTATGTCTTCTGAACGTTGGTCTCAGCAGTTTTCAACATAGCTAACAGTTCGGTGGGGTTCTTATCTATCTCATTCATATTGTAATTCATCACAAATTAAGAATAACTGTTGTTTAAAGATTGCAAAATTAGGTCAATCTGGTGCTCCACAGCAATCAGGGCACCCAACTTGGCATGGTACTTAATATACCCAATCATCCTTAGAACATGCGGTCCAACCGGATCACGTTCTCCCTGCTTACATGCATGCAACAATTTGAAAGTATCAAACCTCTCCTGACGAGCCTGTCCTTCAAACATATGTTTAAGGTGCTCAATCATATCATAAGAATCCATATTCTCATGTTGTTTCTGAAGTTCAGCACTCATGGTCGCTAACATGAGACATTGAACATCCATGTCATCATAGATATATTTCTGATAAACATTATGTTGAGCACGGGATGCTCCTTCAGTGAGAGGTGCAGGGCGAGGGATATCTATGACATAGAGCTTGCGCTCTTGTTTGAGGACAATCCTCAAGTTCCTCTGCCAGTCAAGGAAGTTTGTTCCTGTCACCTTGTCCTTCTCAAGGACTGATCGCACAGAGAAGTTGTTTGAATTGATTGCCATTTGATATCTACAATGTGTAAAATGCATAAGATAAATTAGTTCACAAATGATTATTAAATTATGTTCAAATGATTATTCATATATATTCAAAATATATATCTCCCACTATTTTATCAAATTAATAGCCCTAACTATTAATTCGGAAAAAGTATCTTCTATATACTTTCTAGTGAGCCAAGATCCAAATTTTCACAACGTTTTAGTTCAGCTTTGGCTTTACTCCTAAAACATGATTCAATAAGGTAGACAACATTTGTCAATTATATCAACTATATAACTCTTGGATAGTTTAGTGGAACAACATTTATTCTTATTTATCCAATAAATCTCACCAAACTCTATGCCTCTAAGTTCACATTCCTATTGTGGCAACTTAGTTAAGTTAAAACCCAAAGGTCTAAAAAGTATCATATACTTCAACACGCCGTCCCACGATATATGGGAGTACTTCGCTCTGACGAACCCACTCCTTATCGATCTAGGGGTTAACGCGTTAGACATATTGGAAGACATCTAAATAACTTAATATAAACATTAGGATTTTGTTAGTATTATAACGATCATGATCCCATCATAAAGAGATTCCCAATTTTTCTTTGAATAAAATACTTTAAATCAATACTCGTCAATGATTTGATTTCCAAGTAGTGGAGGAGTCACATCGGTCTCGCTTAAAACCCACAGGCTTACAAGTTCTATGAACCCGCTGTTGACAAAATCGCCCCATGCCGGAAATAAAGAAGATTCGTATTTCATTCCGTGTATCATAAACACGAGAATCTCATAATCGTTTGTAAATTTTAAAATTTTGAGTCGTTACAGATTTTATCTTGTTTAGGCATGGCATGGGTGACGTATCTAATATATACATTCATGCATGATTAATCTAATTAAAGCATGCATCATTAACTATTTTATACATACATTCATACATCAATATGTAAAGTGCAATAAAGTAAATGTGTTTGGTTATGGCCCCATCCTATGTGATCTTTATCAAGCTCATGATAAAGATCAAGGTCAATCTAATGTGGTGATGGAAATAAATACAACTACTTATTACATAAGTCTTCTTCTTTGTTTAGACTTCTTGTATGCCTTCTTCTTTGTTTAGACTCCTTGTATGTCTCGTCTTCTTCTTTGAATCACTTCCATTGGATAGCCTTCTTGAGCCTTCAATTACATTACATGATTGAAAGTAAAACTAATCTAATAAACTTACAAGAATAACTCGAGTTACATTCGAGATTTATGATTACAAAGATTGACGATATTCAAGTCGTATTTAAAACCAAAACCAAAACCATTACACTAAGGTCGAAAGGCCATAACCATCCACCATGCTCACACAACACATAAAAGCATGTTAAAACACATAATATGATCTTAACATATCATATTATCCATGATCTAATCATAAAAAAAAATATGACAAAAATCAGAAAAATCAGAATCAAATCAGAAAAATAAGAACTACTATTTACGGGCAGTAACCGACGTCAAACGCCTTACAGACGAGTCGTTGATAGCTTTAGCTATCAGTTTTGTTCAGACGCTCGTTTATCTATCGAAAAGGGTATTAGTTTACGTAAATCGGACACCAGACCCAAATTTCAGCAAATCTGCAGCAGCCAATTCAGAATCCGTATCTAATATGATTTTCATAATTAGAACAAACATAAATCATGTATATATCAATATATATATACAGATTACATAATCATCTTATGATTATACAACTCACATGAATATCATATATTCAAAACCATACATATACAAGCATATTATATCAACATCAAATCATGGCGAATCACGTACATGCTCATATATCGAAAACGGTTAAACACATAAACGAATTAAAAACTTTTCGCAAGTAGCTCTGATGCCATTGAAGGGTTTTGAACACATAAACGCAATGAAAACGCAAATTTAATTTTTAAAAATCGAAACCCTCCGCAGGATCCATGCGAAAAATAATATTTAATTCGTAGTTCAGTATGTTTACCTTAAGAAGCTTTACGTTAATGGAAAGATGGAGGTATTGAATGATAACCACGTAGCCCGTCGCTGAAATGATCTACGCCTTGAAGGTATCCACACGAATGATCGCCCGGAGGATGGGTGTGTACTAGCACGTTCTTGAGGCCGCCTTCTTGCTCTCTCTTTATCTCTTCAAGCTGCTAGGATTTATGTTTTATCAAATAAAACGTGTAACCCTAATTCTATTAGAAAAAGATATTATATAGGCAAGAGCTATTGGGCCTCCAACCCTAAGCTTAATTTTAGAGTTATTATTATTATTGAATTTAAAATTCTAATTATTGTATTATTAAGTCTCACTTAATCATCCAATAACTTAATTTTGGATTTAATATTAAATTCGAATTTCCTATTTATTTAATTAATTAAGTCACACTTAATTAATAACAAATAATTCGAATTACTTACATTTAATCTAAATCCGAATTTAAATTTAATAATCCTCCAATCATTCTTTGTGCGACCCTTTAGGTTATTATTACATTGGGAATAATTTTAAATATAATTTAAAATCATAAACAATGAGCGGCATCTAGTAATACATCATTGTTACCCAAGTAATAATAATTAAATCAGTGATCGATTAAACCTTTTGTGTATAATGTACAATGTACTATAATCCTTTTAACCATATATTATAGATTAAACTCGAGGCATGTTATGTGTCATCCTCTTCATAATTTAATCCATATTTGCTTGATCGATGAGTAGACTATAACATCAAATCAACATTTGAGCATGGCCATGCATTTCATAGTCTAACTCAAACAAGAGGCCAATAATATCACTCCTAAAATAAGAGGGTTAAATCATTTCTAGATCATTCATATTTCTCGTATGATTCATAATATACCCAATATACACTTTTATCATCACCCGGTCAAAGGTAACTTTTAATGAAACCAAAGTATATTAATTCTCATTTAGAAATATAATGATTTCAAGTCTAAGGACCAATACATCATTATCACTGTGAGAATTACTTATGACACAACAGACATGTAGAATCTCACATTGGGTCTTCCAGCACCATGTATATAATACATGTGCCTGTGTTTTGACTTTAGTATCACTATACCTATGATCAATGAGATGTGATCATCAGTCAACATTCACACTAGTCTTAATGCATTATTATTGTCCCTTAATAATAATACTCGACTAGGGATCTTTAGGAATATCGATACTATTCTCATAATCTCATTTCTAAGTCACGTACTTAGAGATATAAAATTACATATCATATTCCAAGGACATTTATTAATCTAACATCTTATCGCAGAAAATAAAGATATAATAAATTACTAAAGAATAATCCATATAATCAGAATTAATAATCCAAATGTTTCATAATATAAACGTAATAGTGTTGTCTCTAGGGTACAAACACTAACACTTTACACATGCCCTCTAACTCCAACAGTTGCACTAATTCATCACGCTCCCTTTGTACAATGTTAGGGTCCTCAATGTAGTCAAAATTCAACCACTGAGAGGGAATGAAATTAATAGTTTCCTAGCTTGTTGGGTTACTCTCACAATACAAATGCATCACCCTAGTTAAGTCAATATGTTTACACATCTCAAGCACATCTGCATCATTTACCAGGGGGAATAATGCTACATCCATATTAGATGATGGATGTTTGTAAAATAATTCCAAGAAGCTACAAGTTTCACCACATTTATTGAACATCCTAAGTACTTCTATGTAGCTAATTTGATCAACATCACACATGTCTACATATCAGACCTGGCCTTCAACATAATTTTTAGGGCTTGACTCAAAATGTCCCCCAAAATGACACTTAATGGTAAAATGATCAGGTGCACCTGCAAATTCAATACACGGTATAGAAGATAAAGTGATTGTAAACATTCATACCAAACCCTAATTTATCAATATACACGACCATATTACTTCAGACGATTCTATACATATTTTAACACTACAAAACAAGACAAAAATCAACATAAACACAAGATTTGCATATCCTCAAATAATTAGTTACATGAAAGTGTGTAAACGGATATACAGAAATAGAACAAAACTGTTGAACATAGAACTTACGGCTATAATCAGGGCACTCGTTTGGATAATAAGCCAGATGATCATTAAAATCACGCACAAACCAGGACATTGCTGCTATGGGATTCAATCAAGAACCAGGTGACTAAGCTACATGTGTGCGTTTGTGTGTATATGATGGCTGCGGTAATAAAGATGTAGGAATGATATTAAAGGCGGGATTTCCCTTCTTTATGGCGCCTTTTTAGCCAATTTGCAGTTACATCACTGCTGTTTGAAGACTTTTGCAATGGACTTAACAGACACTTAACGACAAGTACACACTTTGCAGAGTTTTTTAAACATTAGGTACAAATAGTGCATTCTTGAAACATTAGGTACACAATGTGCAGTAAAGCCAAACTTTGGGTACACACTATGCATTTTACTCTATTAAAATAATGTAATCCTTTTACATTTATGATTGATAAATTTCTAATAATATTTTATTTAGAATTGTAATAAAATTAGAAAAATATAATTATTTTTTACTTATAATTGTATTAAGAATATACTTATTATAATAAGATATAATTTTCACCGTCTTTTTTTAAATATATTAGATCAACAGCTGAGACTGTTTTGACGGTACATGACCAAAGTTTTAGATAAGAAGTCGTTTTACACTTATTATATATAACTAGCATGATAGCACGTGCAAAGCACGAACCACACTTGATTTCATGCATTTACATTTCATGTTGTGATAATCGACTCGTTTTCATAATAATCTCCACATGTCGATTAGTTTAAATTTTAGTAGTTGGTAGTAGTTCCTTTCGACTCCAAACACATTTGAATTTCTTAAACATCAAATGGTTTTTATTCTAATCTCATCATTTAAATTTATAAAAGGCGTCTAAATGATATTAATTATATTTTCTATTTAGAGACAACAATATTTCGTTGCAATTGAATTCGTTTACTTAGGATAACAATATCATATAATCTGGAATGAGAAAAGAGAACCAGTCTAAACCCCATACTTTTAACTACTTTAAATCTTAGTCACGACATTTATAATGAACCTATTATCACTTTTAAGTTTTACCCATATTCCTGTTTCATATTATTTCTATAACTTATTTCGAAGATCCCCTACATACTCATTTATGTCACCCTCTGGCTACATTTCTTTCACATTAATATTTCAAATCAGCTTGTTCATCGATCATATCGTATAAATACATTTATATTTCCATTGATCACCTATCTTTCATCTTTAACGACTTCATATTCGTTCAATTAGTCCTCACTCCGACCATTTCTCATTTACCTATGATAATTTTTGATCATGTTAAATTATTTTCAGGGCATTGTGATTATGAAGAGGATGATGTATACAATAATCATAAGGTGATGATTTTTGAAAAATTCACATGTAAATTCAAGATATTCCCATATATTCTGATTTTGTTTTAATCGTGAAATCATAAAATTTTGTATTTGTGTTAAAAATTTCATAATTTGTTTACAAAATTGTTATTAAAATGTAAATCAGCGGCTCAAAAAAGTTGTTCACATAAATGATTTGTTGTATAAATAGATTTTAATCATTAAACACATTCTTATTGTTTATATAATATACATATTTATATTCTAAGAAAAAGAAAGATGTTAATATTTATAACTCCCATATATTACAATGATCATTGATATGAATATAATTTCATTTGTTCATAGGGCTAGCCGGTGTTAAATTGATATATGTTTAATTTATTAAATAGGGTTAGAAGCTCATGTTAAAGACATGTAGTAATAATTTTATCAAATTGTATAAAAATATGTTTTGGTGTAATAGTTGTATACTTCAACATAATATTTCTTTTCATGAGGTCATGGGTTCGATTCCAATGCAAATTTTTTTTTTTTTAACTTAAAGTGGTTGAAAGGGTAGATAAGTAATTTACTAAATAGGTGAAAAATCCATGTTCATCTATAATAAATAAAAGAATATAATTTTTAATTTTATAAAAATTTGAATCAATAGTATAATTTCTTTTAGCTCAGGTGAATATTATATATTATTTTGTTTAAACGCGAGAAGATTATACGAATTATAATTCTATTTTTATTTGTATTTATATAAATATATTGTGAATATTAATCTATTTATGAGAGTGTTTTATTTTAAATATTATTATAATTACATGTCATCAGACCGACTATCAACAATTTTTTTATTATTTCATTTTTAATATAATAGTATAAATAGATCGATAGATATAATAAGAAATATATATATTTTTGTTTAAAATTAGTTTACAACAAATATAAAAACAGTACCTGAAATAATAACTATCAGCTTATCGGTAATGTGATAAAATATCATTATATCAATAAAATGGCAATTTGATAATGTAATTTTTTTTCTTGACCTCAATGTGATTACTTTAAGACGGCGTTTGGTAACGGGTAATAACAAATGGAAATGGAATCAATTGAACTTGATGTTTGTTTAGTAAAATAGTCATTTCATTTCCCCCTTTTTAGTTTTTGGTTTACTACAAATTTCTCGAATCTCATTCCCCACCCCTACTACGTATTTAGATTTCCTTTCACATTTTTGTTTTCTCGTATCAGTTATAATTTAAATCTTGGATCACAAAATAAATAAATAAATATGCAAATTATTTTTAAAATTAAAAATGATTTATAATTTAATTTTATAAATAAAAAATAATTTTGATATAATTTATAGGTTAATTTATTAAAAAAATCAATGATGCTATTAAATAATCAATTATATTAGTTTATTATAATGCAAAAATATTATATTATTATAAATATAAATATATTTGACTATTTTGAGATTGCTTAATTGAAAAAATTAAAAATAAATATAATCGTGCAAGTGTTCATTCGGTTTTCAAATCTGGACCAAAATATATTAAAATAATTGAGGGTTATTGGTTTCATTTCAACTTTTTTCCCGTCCTCAATTCCATAGACCTCCGAAGAGTTTTAACCAATAACCGTAGAGTTTACATCATGAAAATCAAACATACAAAATACAATTCCTAACCTATGAATCCAAAACATATAATAAATTATAAACCCAAATCTCTATAACTCATCATCAGGCCCAAACTTAAATCCAAGCCCGAACCAACATATACAAACACACAATCTCTATATTCCTACTCATCTTCGTGAACTAAAGTGCGTTTCATCTATCTATACTCACATACACTCTACCATTTTCTCCTTCAATCATCACCGATGGGTAAGCCTTTTCACACACACACACACACACACTTCTATTTTGTATTAGATCTTCAACTATTTATCCTTGATTGTTAATTCGTGTTGTTTAATTGATTTTAGGGTTTTTAATTCGCTCAATTTCATTTTTATTGAAAACGATGTCGTTTCGTTTGCTCTGTTTTTAATTAGATCACTTATTTGTTGTTGTTAGATAATATTGAAGACGATATCCGAGCGTTGCAGCTTGATTCATCTGGTATGTGTGTGTATATTTTTATGTATGTGTGTAATTGAGACAATACTGTGGATGTAATTAACTTATGAGAGTTGAGAAATAGGTATTTTTGCTATATATATATGTGCAGATGTACTTTACGTATGAGGCAGATTGCGTGTTTTGTTATTATTATCCTTCAATGTTGTTAAGGATATGTAATTGATATTGGTATTGTGTGATGTTTTTAAATGTGTAAATCCGGAAAAAAATGATAGATAACGAATACAGTACCACAAGACTAGTGTGTGTGGCGAAGATGTAAAAATTAGACTAATAAATGTCCGCAATAGTGAACTAGGTATGGTAAGATGTGATTCATGAGTTAACTTTAATGTATTAATTGCTAGAAAAATCTTTATATTTTAGGGACAGATATATAAGATGAAATTGAAAAAAATGTGATTTTGTTTAAAAATGATGTAAATTAATCTTTCAGTTTTTTGTACTATTATTACCACAAGATATTTACATTTTTGAATTATGGTTATGATTAATATCTCATCTATGAGATGCTTGTGTTCAACTATCTGTGGGTATGATATGGCAACTGGTTTAATTTTAGCAGAAGAAAAGACTGTGGTGGTTAATGGAGAAGACATGATGGCCGATGAAGTTGAAAAATCTGATAGAATGGATGAAGGTAGGTGACATGAGTAAATAATCAGTAATGAAATGTTGAGATTCAAGTCCACTGTATGCTAATGCTATTATTTTAGTAAAAATCGCTGGGGGATGTCCGACATGCTTAAGTAATTTAGTTCTGTGGTTGGATCGCTTTGTATACTCCGAAGTACTTTCATGTGGTTTCTTGTCTAAAAAGGCGTTTTCATAAATTTTGTTTGCATTTCCTAAGAGCACTGCAAAAATAATCTAGTTTATTTTTCTTTATTGACAAAAAATAAAGTAAAATGCCTTTTACTACTCTAGCAATATCGATACTTCTATATTTTTACTTCTTTGAATTGTTAGTTTTATTATTACGACTCTGAGATGGCCTAGTTAAACTCTTTATGGATATGATATGACTACTGGCTGAATTTTACCAGAGGATAGGAATGTGACGGCTAATGGAGAAGATACGATGGCTGATGAAGTTGAAAAACCTGATAGAATGGATGAAGGTAGGTGGTATAAATAAATGCTTATGAAAAGTTGGAGTTCAAGTCATCTTTTTTAAATGCTACCATCTTATGGCGAATATTTAACTCATTATAAGGATATCTTACGATGAATATACAAGCGCTATCATCTTATAAATAATATGATGTTTTTCATATATTTCTGGCTTCAGTTTCAGTTCCAAGTAATTTTAATTGATACATGAAAAATGTGTATTATGTAATAAATTTAATTTTGTTTGTTTATTTAAGACTTGAGAGGCGAGGTACCAGGAGACTCACAACCACTGCATATGGAGCCAATAAATACTGATGAAGGTTTGTTAGTCTCTTATTTTATGTTTTGTGCGTTTTTCTTTTGCTAATTTTTTTATCGTTACTTATTCTTTTTTGTCATTTTGGTATTTAGTTGAGACTACTGCGCTGAATTTGAGAACATCATGATTTATGGTATTTAATATTATTGCTTAAACTAATTTATAGATTTGGTAAGTTATGGGATATTTTTTTTGTTTATCCTTTTGGATGATGTTGCAGCCTGCAATTGTCTAACCAGAAAATTTTGCTTTGTTTTCTTATATTTGGACGGGCCAGCACTATTTTTGTTGGTTTGGGATTGTGTCAATTTGTCTTCAGGAGCCTTAGCCTGCATATGACCTTTTTTTTTTATTCTGGTCAATGCGGTGCATATTTTGATAAGACTTCATTTGGGCTTGATCTAAAGCTTTAACCAGAGAATTTAATACTTGTTCTGCTCTTGGTCTCCAGCGGTAGAAGAAGTTTCTGCTCCTGATAAAACTGAAAACGAGACTGAAGTTGCTAAGAAGAGGCACTTGAATGTGGTATTTATTGGTCATGTTGGTAAGCTAAGCTCCTTTGTTTTTACCCGTTCTAATCCATTAAGCTCTTTCTTTAATTTTAAAATTCATTGAAATTACCTTATTATTGTAAATTTTGTGTTCTCTGATATTAGTGACATATGATGAACAATGTTGTAGTGTTGTTCATATTGGATTTGTGTAAATATTGCTGTTTGTCTTATATGATAGTTGGTGCGACTGTTTATCTCTTTGGACATGTCCCCCTTGTTCTTTGTGGTGTTATTCTCCTGGAAAACTGGCAGGAGCATCATCTGATGTCTTCATTTCCTTAGATTAGAATAATATATTAATGGATGAATATTTTCTTGACGTAAGTCCTATGAATGTATATTGATTGCTAATATTTCTTGTATTTAGACGTCTACATAATATCCATCACAAAATATATGTGAGGGATGCATTATAAATTTTGGATTTAAACTTCTCAGCATGGAATATTTGGAGGAATCTGTCCGAACCATTGATGATCTTGTACCTACAGATGATTGACACCTAATTTGAAGTTATCTATGATATAATCTAAGTAATGTGTTTGTCTCTGAATAAAGTTTGTATGCTATTTAAGGTCTTAAACGGAGGGGATTCATGACATGGTTGACTGGGTTCAATTATCTGTTAACTGTCAGGAAATACTAGAGTGGTACTGTTGATGCTAACAAAAAAGCGCCAAGGATTGTGAAGTATGTAAGAGGGGTTATCTTTATTAAAAAAAGCATAGCGTAACCTTGTTTGGCCAGTAACTGGAAAGTAATAGGCTTATTATTGAAGCTCAAATTTTCTTAGGAGGTTACGATTCATGGCAAAGGTTCTTTCATTGAAGAAAGTGTATAGTTCTTGAAGTTCAGATTTATAATCTACTGCCAATAAATTATAATATTGAGCAATTCTGGAACTTTAAAGATCTTCATGAAATTCAAATCATGCCGACAAAAAATATCTATTCATGGAATTAAGTAGTTCAAAATGTATATATTGTCCTATAAAGGCTTTAGTGAGATTTTCTAAGGGCATGGTGTATTATTTTTTTCCTAATTCAAAGAAAATTTTGTGTTGCCGATATTATTTTTACCGATCTTTATTATTTATACTTTCTTGGATTGTGGAAAGGAGCATCAGAACAAAGAACAGGGGCATTAAAAAATCACAAATGGATTAGGAAGTGGAACATTTGACAATAGAGGGGGCTGTCAGATGATGATCTTTTTAGGATTTGTTTGGGTTGGGATATGTTGGAGAGTAAGTGTGACAAGAAAGGTGATAACTAGTGAAGGATGTGATGTGTTAAGTAATACTTGTAAAACCTGATCCATGTACCAAAGGTTCTTATGGACCATACCAAAGCACTAATGAACCAAAATTGCATCCCGTTATATAGTACAGTTGCACCAAGCTCCCAGTACATGATGTACGAGGATCTTGTAAGTACTTTTCATATTCGTAATATATGGCCTTACTAGTGATACTTCTGGAGTTTTAGTTACTTTGTAGAGATGTTAATAGAAACCTGTTCACTAAAAGCTCTCCTATATTTTCCCGTCTCATATTGACATCTATATTGTATGCTTAGTAGCCGATTAGATTATTACCGGACTATCTTCAGTATGATATTGAATATGATAGTTGTAAATGGGCTCAGCACAAAAGCTTTCTATCTCCCTCTAAATTTTCTAATTCTTTTCTTTTAATGGCCGACTCTCTTTCCTTTTCTCCCTTTGTTTCTGTATCTATTTATGTTTCTCTAATTTCCATTTATCTGTAGTTTTTTATTGAATAATTTAGATAACAAAGTTGATGTGTTATTTTTTAGCACAAATGAACTTGATACGGCCGGGCTGATGGTTAATATTTTATTTATTTAATACTTTAAATGATGGCAGATGCGGGGAAGTCAACAATTGGGGGTCAAATACTCTTCCTTAGTGGGCAGGTTGATGAGCGTACAATCCAGAAGTACGAGAGAGAAGCGAAGGATAAGAGCAGAGAGAGCTGGTAAGACACCATTCACCTCCAATTTATAAATTAGTTGAAAGTTTCGTTTTGCTGGTACATTTTGGAGTCAGAACTTGAGTCTGAAAAATCACTGCTCCCTGTTACTTGTTTTTAGAAGTATTAAATATTGGTAGCTGCCTCCCTCCCTTTTTTCCCCTAGATGTATGTATATGTCATGACAAATCCCCCCCCCCACTCTCTCTCCCTCGCCCCCCCTCCGGTGCATGTATATGGAATGGCAAAGAAAAATTTTTCCAACTGGCATAGGCACGGGCTGTACTAAATTTTATTGTTTATGTATTTGGCAATTTTTGAATTTTTTAAGCTTCTGTATAAAGAGTTCGAAAGGACAAAGAGATACCAAAACTTACAATGACAAAAATGGAAAAAGTGAAGCAAAGCTAGAAAAAAATCATAACCACAATTGTTAATCATCTTAAGGATGAACTTAACTGGGCATACCGTTGCTCAAACCTATAAATTTACTTTGCCCTGGTCATTTCTTAAAAGAGACGAATTAGAAAGATCTAGAATGCTTCTGATTATTTTTTTTGTTATCTTATACTCCCTCTGTCCCATTCCTATCCAATTGTATACTGTTTTTTTCAATGCCCGACACACACTTTAAGGTGAATATAAAGTCTACTTCCATAATTTACAAGTATTATTACATATTATTGTGGAGTCGCTTGGTTCGTGACGTTCTGGTATCAAGTATGGGTTTAGAACGAGCTAATCCCATGCCGAAGTGTTTGATTGGAGTTCTTAAGATTGGCTCATACGAAAGTAGTACTAACATTGTAAATATAACGCTTACTTTTATCGATGCGACACAAATATCATTTTTTTTTGTCAGGACACAAATATCATTTTAATGTATAGAAGGCGCTTTTTCCTAGATTCTTGATCTTGTTTGCTAATTATTGCTAGGTATATGGCATACATCATGGATACCAATGAAGAAGAGAGAGTTAAGGTATTTTTTTTTTTTGTTAACTTTGTTTTGTTATCAGTTTCTGTCTGTGATAAAAAATGTGATTTTAGAGTAAAGGATAACAATTGAGAGTAATTATTCTTTAGCAGACGGTATCTTTTTAACCTTTTCATTTCTACCATAGCATATCCTGATAAGAGCACTTATTATGATTATCTCAAGTTACTAGCATAGGATTAAGTTCGAGCGGGTTAATCAGGATTGTGATTGCTTAATGTTCGCATTATATTTACTGTGTGCATGGCTATATAACGTGCATGCCAGTATTTTTCTATACATGACACATTTATGGATTGAAGAGGGTGATCACCCTACATATAGGTATAGGCGTATAGCCATAAGAGATTGCCTTCTAACTATTAGATTACTCCACGAATCAAGGATTCTGACACCTACTGTATATAATAATATAGCTTAATATATGTTCTGTTGAACTAGGAAGTCATTATACTTCATATTGTGTACGAAATTTTAGATGATATTTTCACGCACTTGGTCTTTTTTGATTTAATTATTTTTATGTTTATGGCAGGGAATAACAGTTGAAGTTGGCAGAGCACACTTTGAAACAGAAACAACAAGATTTACTATTCTTGATGCACCGGTAATATTTTTCTTCGATTATGTAGCTTTAATATCTCTACAGGAACTACGAATACTAATGGAAAATCTGGTATTTTTCACCATTGGTGATGTAGCTTTAATATTTCTCGAGAAAATGTGACTAAAAACGGAAATTCGGGATTGTATTACTAAACGTTAAGAGCCAAGTCAATCTTTTATTTTTTATTTTCTTCAATCGCTTTTCTTTATACCTCAATATGAAGAATCCCAAGCATAATTAAAGAACGTGAAACACTGAATTTGGAAAAGAAGATCTACAGTGCTTGAGAAGAGGCTTACATGACCAAGTTTAGGAGTTGTATATATAACTGCTCTTATGAGGAGATATGGAATATGACTTCCGTATGAAATGTTATAGTCAAATGGTCCAATTTTTTTTAAAACAAATCTGTAGGCGGAATTAAAATACTTTTAGATTTATGAATAATATGATAAATACCTCAATATGAAGAATTTCAAGTACAGTAAAAGAATGTAAAACTGCCTCTGGAGATGCATTTAGCCAAAAAGGATAACTGGGAACAACCTAGATTTGCATTTCTTGAATAGTTTCTAGTTCTCCTAGTTGGCAGGGATAGTGTTTGGATTTAGGATAGGGAGAGTGAATATGGTTTTCGCTCTTGGAGGATATGGTTAAATTTTAAGGAATATTCCGTAAATTATACATTTTTTATCATATTAAGATTATGTGTCAAGAACAGATCTCATCTGTAAGGTAATTATTTTAATGCAGTGTTGTACATGAAAATGTTATACTACTCCTTTATGGCTATGCTATTTTTGGTTCTTCATTTAAATAATTTTTTGCAAAACATTTATGTAATTTAATTGATTTTCAGGGCCACAAAAGTTATGTACCAAATATGATTAGTGGTGCATCTCAAGCTGATATCGGGGTTCTGGTAGGTTTCTGGTGCATCTACTTTGTTTCAACTCTACAATGGTATAGTATACTATGTGGATTCAGTTTCTTATGCATTTACATTGTATAGGTGATATCTGCCCGGAAAGGAGAATTTGAAACAGGATATGAGAAAGGTGGGCAGACTCGTGAACATGTCCAGCTTGCAAAGACTCTGGGTGTCACTAAACTCCTTGTTGTTGTAAACAAGATGGATGATCCTACCGTGAACTGGGCAATAGAGAGGTGATTGATCACATTTGTATAATGGCATGCAAATTTGATACCCTTCTTACTGCTAATTTCTCTCTCAGGTATAATGAAATCGAGTCAAAAATGACACCATTCTTAAAGTCTTCTGGTTACAATGTAAAGAAAGGTAAATTAATACTGATATGCTTTATCTACTCATATTTACCTTTCTGATTTGGCCTTTCTTTGGTTGACTTGCATTTACCCCTTCCAAATATATGATGGCTTCCGGATATTATTGAATATGTAGCTGCAACATGACTTGAAATATTTGTAAATCATGTCATTTATAGGTAAATTAATGTCGTTTTAAAACTATTTCGATTTGAAAATTGGAACTCACAAACTTGATATTGCCGCACCCCACACCCCTACTCTAAATATTGGAATAAGCCATGTAGCACACCTTATATGCACACATCGGTATCCTTGTACCCCTGCAACCCCTGCTGCTAGGTAACACAAGCACCCCTGCTTTCCATTGTTGATTGCAGTGCACCTGGTTGAAAGTGAGATGAATCATTTTGTTAAATTTATGCATAGAGTCCATTCTTTTGTTTAATATTCTAGTCGCTTCATACATTTCAGTCCCTAGTTCTGCGATTCTTTTCAGGTAATATTTTTTTTCACTGCACATGATTTAGTTAATTGAAACAAGATATAGTTGATCAAAAAAAAAGTTTATTAACAAAAATTGAAACAAGAAATACGTATACAAATTGAAACAAGAAATACGTATTATGAAAGCTAATGTAGTCCATTATCTAGCCACAACCTTCAAATCTGTGCATTGTGATACATTTTGTTTGCCTCGAAGCATATGATTACTTTTTATATATGTATACGTGGTTTTTTCTTCTGTTGTAGATGTCCAGTTTCTACCAATTTCTGGGCTACATGGTTCAAACTTGCAAACAAGAGTGGACAAAAGTGTTTGTTCATGGTGGAAGGGTGCATGCCTCTTTGAAGCCCTGGATGCCATTGATGTTCCACCTCGTGACCCAAAAGCCCCATTTAGGTACAGAAGAACGTATATTTGTGTTCATAACTCTTGAGATCAAAATCTTGATATTTTTGCTTGGTTTTGATTTCGTTTAATTGGCAGTGAGTGACTAAAATTTTCAATTTCTTGTATGTTGATTTAGTTGCCTGAATGGTGCATATCTGTCAATGTGATAATTGTTATTAATATGTTGACGATCTGTATATCTCACTTTAATTTCTTTGTAGGTTGCCTATTATTGACAAATTTAAAGACATGGGTACTGTTGTTATGGGCAAAGCAGAATCTGGTAGCGTGAGTGAGGGTGATAGCTTGATGGTCATGCCAAACAAGGTGCAGCTTTACACACACACACACAGACACACACATATATATGGGCACGATTTTTTTTTTTTTTTTAGGATTGGAATTTTTAAAAGTTGATCTACAGGCTCATGTGAAAGTTCTTGCCGTATATTGCGATGAAGATAAAGTTAGGCGTGCTGGACCTGGTGAAAACTTGCGTGTCAGATTATCTGGAATAGAGGAAGAAGTCATTTTGTCCGGTTTCGTCCTTTGCAGTGTTGGTGCGTAAATATAATTATGTCCATTCTGTTCTCCTACAGTAAAATGTTTGAGTGAAAAATGTTTCACAAATTGATTAATTGCACCAGAATGATTGTACACATATTGGATATACAAAATTAGCAGTTGAGTGTAGCTACGTGTGTCTCTGCAATAAATCAACTTGGTCTTTATATACGCTATTTTGCTGAAATCCTGGAAGTGTTAAAGATATGTTGCTATATTGAGAAATCATGAATGCTCATGGTATTGACAAGGTTCAACAAACTATAATATGCACAAACTGATGTTTTGAATTAATTGTAACAAATAATACTTGAGGATCCTTATTTCATCAACGAGTGCACAAGTTCTGTCTCATATCATAGTATCGCAGATTCTGGATGCAAAAATGCTTCTGCGTTTGTATCTTGTCTTGTTAATTCGGAAAATTGGTAGTCCAGTTTTTCCATGAAGACCAGTATTTTGACCTTAATTTATTTGTATGAAATCTTCAAATTGGAGGATTATAGTCTAGTTAATATTCGTTGAAGACTGTACTTTTTGACTATGATAATTATTAAAGCAGGTGTTTCTTTCGCCTGTTTGAATAATATTTTAGTCTCACAGGGGGTTTTCATTGTCTATCTTGTATATTTTATAGGTGATTATCGTGTACGCATTCTTTGTGAGTTGTTTGAGTTGTACTGACTACTGATCCAGTAAATATATGCTGTTTGTTGATGCCAGCTATATGTCTATGCTTTATGTGCTACTATTTTATTGGATAACTGGTACTAATGATGTATTTCTTGATGTTCAGCTAGGCCAATACCTGTTGTTACTTCTTTTGTTGCCCAGTTACAATTCCTCGAGGTTCTGGACAATGTAAGGCTGAGTTCTGATTTTGTTTCATTAAATTGATTTGCCTCTTGCGATAAATTCTTTCTGTATTTTGCTTGTATGTATGTTATTATAGTAGTTTCATGTAATTAGTCTAATAGACATGTTATTTCAGGCAATTTACACTGCTGGCTACAAGGCAGTATTGCATATTCATTCTATTGTTGAAGAATGTGAGATTGTGGAGCTGATGAAGCAGATTGATTTGAAGACTAAGAAACCTATGAAGAAAAAAGTATTATTTGTGAAGAATGGCGCTATTGTTTTGTGCCGCATTGAGGTTCCTACATTGTCTCCGAAATGATTTATGAATTTATCAATATTTTTGAATGCATCTTATTTTTAATATGTTTAATCTCGAATACACTACTGCATCTGTCTTTGATCTAGAGAATTTTATTCATTTATTGCGTTTAAAAAATAGCCTCTATTATATTGGGACCAAAAAAATTATTCACTCGTCAAAGTTATTCACTTGCCGAATATTCAGTTACCGAGGTTTAACTATAGATAGCGTCCTGATTTTAAATAGACACTTTATATGGATACTATGTTATTAAAACACACTTGTACCTCGTATCATTTCCAAATCAATCATATTATTAATCTTAAAGAGTCAAAATTAATATATAAAGAGAGCAAGTATTTGAAAATTTAGCCGTTTAGGTATATGATAAGCAATAGGTAGGGTTCGGGATAGATAGGCGTTATTCCATTGTTTATGGCTTTATTGTATTTGTCATCTTCATTCATTTGAACCATCCTAACACTTTACTTTCCAAATAATACACATGCATGCTCCATGGTGTAAATATATGGTTTGCTTTTGTGATTCACATATTGTTGTAATGCGAGTGAGCCGATATATTACTGATGTAGTTTGTCGTGGTAATTTGACTTGTTGTACACGTTTACCAGGTGAACAATTTGATATGTATTGAGAAGTTTACAGATTTCCCACAGCTTGGACGGTTTACCCTCCGCACCGAAGGTGATATTTTTGTTCTTTTTTTGCTGTATTTTTTTAAAATTAAGTATTTCGCGTACTCATTCCATGAAACAATTAATGGCGCCACTAGAATAGTAAATTGTAGAAACAAGGAAATTGATTTTTTTACAAGAATTGCATTTCTTACAGGAAAAACAGTTGCAATCGGGAAAGTAACTGAGCTTCCTTCTTCGAGTAGTAGTTCTTGAGCAATTTTGGCCAATGAGGTAAATTGGGCGTGTGTCTCTGTGTTTTATCTAAAGTGATTTTCTTTTGGAAAATGATTGGTACCCCAAATTGGTGCCCAAAATATTTCCCAAATGACGTGTATCATTTTAATTGGTTATAATAAGATGGACCACCCTTTATTGACACCAACCTCCCCATTTAAAACTTTCCATTCTGTCATATTTGCCGTCACATCATTTGGGAAAATTTTGGGGTACGTAGCGTTGCTCTTTTGTTTTTCATCAATTATTATTATCTGATCTGGTATCCAAGGTATAACCAGGTGGGCAGGCACGTCAACTTGGTGATAGAACTTAACCTATTTAATTATTGGCCATTTCGGAAGCTATTTTTTAATCACCATGGCAATGTTTGTTTATCAAGGGATAAAATTTACCCTTTCAGTTTTATTTTTAATGTGCAGTAAATGTGTCAAATTATGCTATTAAAGGGAATATTTACTTGATTACACCTCGCGAGACCGGGCATACAGTATTGAGAATGTCACATCTCATGCAGATGACATGCTGTAATATATAAGGTTTAAAAATAGATGTAAAATAGATGTAGTTGTTTATATGTACTAACTTACCAATACTGTCAATGAGTTAAAGCTTTTGTAAAAGTAATATGCTGCTTATTTTCGGAGTTATACCTTTAATTTGGAACTGTCTTTGTATAAAGTTTTAAACCCCTCTTTACAATAGGATTTCATGGAAACTCAATGGCTTTCGAATTATACGTGCTAATTTGACAATTTACTGAAATTTTAATGTGACTAAAAGAATTTCTTAGTCAAACTAAGAAATTTTAATCTGACCGAATTTTTAATGTGCCTATTTTGGACTTGATGAAACTTTATTTTTTTTTGCCATTAGATGAAGCTTTATTAGTTCTGTTCAACTTACTTTGATCTTTCCATTTCAGGCAAACTGAGTTGAAAGACAAAATTATAGTCACAACAGCATAAAAAAAGTAGCAGCATCAAATGAGTTTACTTCTCACTGAATCACTTTAAGCCTTCGATTTTGATGTTAGATAATGTTGTCGTATTCTGCCAATGATTAGCTAAAGATGTGTCTCTGGTGACTGGCTGTTTTTGTACCATCTACAGATGTATTGTTGGTTTCTCGACCATTTAGGGTCAGTGTATCACCTTGTTTTTGTCTCTTCATATTTAGATTAATCCCGTATTTATATTACGGGACCTTCCTAGAAATTTATATAAGATGTACCTTACATAAACAATGGTTCATCAGCAGCAAATTAGCTTTTGTGTTTGTTTTGGTTTGGATATGATTTTTGCATCATGTACGTTACCTCTTTGATTTAGCAAGTACTTGACAAGATAGCAAAAGGTGTACCTTGGCGCACAGATGTTTATTCACATCTTAACTTTCCAAATAATAACAATCATAATATTTGTTTGGCCAAGCCCTTTTAATCAAATGGTCTGTGTTTTATGCGGATCTAACTTTTATTAATTTAAAAATTTAATAGAATTTAGAGTTTATCAGGTTAAGGTATGTTATATTTGTGTTGAATTCAGTGTCTTAAAAAGCATAAATTGGAATCCCCTTTTAGCGCTTAAATGATTTTAAAAGGTGATTATTAATCGGATTATAAATAAATAAATATGTATATATTAAAAATAATGATTTTTTTTTGAATCAGGAGATAACATTCGTATATTATAATAAATCAATACAATAATTATTCACAGTCACAATCAACTTAAAAAATATAAGTAACATTTAAAAACATCAAATTAAGCTTCTTTCAAAAATAATATTTATCTTTTTCTAATTATTTTTAATTTCCCATTTAATTGATCAAAAATCGCTTAAGCGGTCAAAATCAGCTTAATTATGTTTAAAACCGCTTAAAATTTATTAAACCCTTAAATATTCGATTTTGCATTAACCAAATGTTTTTACTTCCGATTTCGCTTAAGCCATGCTTAAACCTGCGTTTAATACGCTTTTTACAACACCAGTTGAGTTATGTTATAATAGTTTATAATTATAATAGAAATTAGGAGAGTTATATTTAATATCGAAATAATTTAATGAATTAATGATTTCAAAATTACAATATGATTTAGTAACAGAAGGCCCTGTTCATTTGATTTTCTATCTTTCAGTTTTAATTTCCCTCTTATAATTTTTTTTTAGAACATATCAATTTTTAAATTTGGGAAAATATAAAACATGTTTCCAACAAACAATATTCTTCGTCCTATATATGCACAATAGGTTGCAATAAAAAGGTGGACTCCATAAAATTATATATATATATATATAATTTTATGAAATCCACTTTTTTATTGCAGTCCTCATAGTCCATCTACATTGTGCAAATAAAATATCTTGTTAAACGTGTTATCTTGCGAAACATGTTTTACAAATATCATTACT
This sequence comes from Apium graveolens, assembly GCF_009905375.1. Taxonomy (NCBI): domain Eukaryota; kingdom Viridiplantae; phylum Streptophyta; class Magnoliopsida; order Apiales; family Apiaceae; genus Apium; species Apium graveolens. Next base: position 40,030,477 of record NC_133649.1, on the reverse strand, counting down.
TAAATAAAATGATGCAAATCTCATACATTTACACATATAATATGAATGTTCTATAACTAAACATGCATGTTTTGCAACATGAATATTTATATTCTGCAAACTAAACATCTATTGTAGAATAATGTATTTTGCAATGTTCTGCTTGTAAACTGTATGCAATATGCAAGATTTTTAATAAAATTGTGATGTTTGTCAGAAAAATAATATGTTTTGTAATATTTTAAACTATATTTTACTTGTAGAACTTATATGGACTGCAATGACTCCAATTAAATAGGAGACTTTATAGAATTGAACTTACCCCCTAAAAGCACCACACTCAACTAATCTATCCTCCCACACACAAGCTCAACTTTTCCGCTCCATTTTTCATTTGATTTTTCCCGTCAAACGGTAAGTTTTTTTTTTAAATCTGAATTCACTATATTTTTCTCCATCTCTCAATGATCGATTTGCATATCATATGTAATATATATTTCAAAGTAATTTAAAAAAATATTATTTGATTTTTAGTTTCTATTTTAAAATTAGTTTTTTATTAGAGTAGCTATATTATATATATATATATATTTATTTATTTATTTATATTTATATAGGTCTGTACTCCGTGGAGCACCATCTTATACGGAGAACCGTGGAGAACCGTGGAGAACCATTGATTTTATTATAGAAACTCATCACAAATTGTAAAATTTTATATCAAAAAATATATAATTCGATGCTAATCTAGAATAATAATTATATCTGAATATAATAAAAAATTTAACAATTAAAATTTGATAAAAATTACTTGATTTTAAATTTGATTCTACAGTGAAATAATTTTTAATTAGTGTGATTCTACAGTGCTTCTAGTATAGAATCAATTTAAACTTTTTCATTAATTTCAATGATTTTTTAAATAAAAAAATTGTGTAACTTCGATTTTTAATTTGATAAATAAAATTTATAAATATATATGATGAAAAATGAAATAAATTATATATTTTATATTTTTTAAATAAAGGTTTTCCATGATTCTCTATATAAGAGGGTTTTTTATGAAGTGCTACCATATATATATATATATGTATATAGATAGATAGATAGATAGATAGATATATAGATAGCTACTCCACTACAAACCAATTTAAAATAAAAATTAGAAACCAATCCTAACCCATTAAAATTAAAGCAGCCCACGACCAAGCCTAATAGACATACACGCTTATACAAACATTTTCACTCATGTTAACCAACAAACACATATATGTTTTCACATCTGATAACCACCATCTCCTCTAACTACCACTAATTTTACATTCATAGATTACTCACGCGGTTACCATTGTTGACCTGCGATCAATAACCTATTCTCATAAATATCTAGTCATCAACATTCAATCTCTTGTTGCGTTGATTAATGTCTCTCGGGATCTTCATCTCTCCGGTCACCCGAAAAACTCACCTTGACTACCTTCTTTTTCACCCAACACTCTTTACTTTTGATTCACAACACACTCAATCATCAATACTAGCCTAACTTCAAAAATCACCACCAACATCTCAATTTATCAATTTGAAGATGATAAATCAATATAATCAAGTCAGATCTAAACTCTAATCACTAATTTGTATTATAGAAATCACTAAATTTGAATCAAAGGAATCACTAACTTGTTTTACTAAAATCACAAAATCCTTCAGCAGATTCTACCAACGTTTTTAGTCTCAAAATGACTATTTTCTTTGTTTTTTGATAAATTAAATTATTACTTGAGTTGTACTCTATTACTGCAAATAAGGGAGCATTTTAATCTACTAGAAGGAAGTGGAAGAGGAAGTACATGGAAGAAAGACATACAAACTGTTATAGAAGTAGTGATGGGGGAGATGATGAGACCCACTGAATAAAGGTAGAATTGCCGGAATAACATCAGTATTGTAAATATCATTATTTATTGTAAGTAGTGATATAGACATAAATAGTTGTATGTAGACGTATTTAGGTATATGTATATCGGGTGAAAGGGGGTGGTGGGTATGTGGTGAGAGTGAAGTGTGTCCGGCGAAAAAAAGAGTTAGAGAAGATAGATCACAAAAGTGAAGTCTGGGTAAAAATTATGCGATTAGTTTTGATTATAATCTGAAATCTCAATATATATGGCAAGTTTCTAGTTTCTATTATAACTTTGGTTTCTATTTGATCATCTCCCTATATATATAGGCACATGATCAAATAGAAACTAAAATGAAACTAGAAACTAATCTAAACAATTAGATCAATCTAATCTAATGGTCCCCAAATATCACCACACCTAACTAACCTACACCATCCCGTACACAATCTCAGCTTTTCATCACCTCCGTTTTTAATTTGATTTTTCCCGTCAAACAGTAAGTTTTTTATTTAAATTTAACTTCACTGTATTTTTCTCCATCTCTCAACGATTGATTTGCATACCATATATGATATATTTCGAAGTAAATTTTTTTAAAAATTATTTGGTTTCTAGTTTTTATTTTAAAATTGGTTTCTATTAGAGTAGCCCCCTGTATATATATAAGTTCTATGTAGACCATATTTTTGTTGGAGACCTTGGAGACCACTTATGTTCTGCAACTAAAATCTTGAATAAAAACATTGCAAAACGTGTTATTTTGCGAATTATGTTCTAAAAAGATCATTATTTTATTCAAATGTTGAACAGCATGAAAGTACTGCATCTAGAACATTACAAAATGTTTATTCTACGAAACATGTTTAGTTTGCAGAATATTTGTTCAAATTGCTGAACATATACATTATACTTATTAAGCTTAAATAATAGGGCTTTTTTGAAAAATACCCAAGTCTAAAAATATTTTTGCAAAAATACTGTCTTTTTAAAAAAAATTGCAAAAATACTTTTTAATTTGCAAAAGTACTATTTTTTTAAAAAAAATTGCAAAAATACATTTTTTTTGACAACTGGAATCAACTGCATGCAACCTTTGACGAGTTTCTGCAACTAAATTCAACCTCAAATCAACCAAAATTTTTTTATTCAACTAGTTGCATATTTGGTTGATTTTGGTTGATTCTGTATTTTTACAAGAAAAATCAGAAGATAGTAAAATCGCAAAAAAACTTAGAAAGTTAGTATTTTTGGTAAATTTTCTAAATAATATTCAACAATTTTAATGAATTAGTGATATTTGTAAAATATACTTCACAAAATAATATATTTCATAGTATTTTAATTGCAGATAGGTGGTCTTCAAGGTCTCCGAAAAAATGTGGTCTTCATAAAACTTTTCTAATATATATATATATATATATATATATATATATAAACGGATGATCAAATAGATTTTAAACTTAGAATAAAAACTAGAAACCAATCTTAACCATTAAATCAATCTAATATAATGCCCCCTCTAAATCACCACAGGCAACTAATATGCACTATCCCCATACAATCTCAGCTTTTCCCCTTCGTTTTAATTTGATTTTTCCTGTTAAACGGTAAGTTTTTTTTAAATCCGATTTCACTGTATTTTTCTCTATCTCTCAACGATCGATTTGCATATCATATGTGATATATTTTGAAGTAATTTTAAAAAAATATTATTTACTTTCTAATTTCTATTCTAAAATTAATTTTTATTAGAGTAGCCCATATATATATATGATCAATTACAAACAAAATAATATAGACGGTTATAATATGTAAAAGAAATTTTATGATTTCGTTATTTTATTTGTACAAATTAGATCTGCACACATAAAAGTTATGCTACAATATATATTGGTGGAAATTATAAATTTGAATAATTTGTAATTAAACGATATGTACTCCCTCCATCCCAAATTAGTGGTCATTTTTGACTTTTACTCGTATTTTAAGGTTCTTTGACCGCATATCTTCGTTAATTATTTTGTAATTTTTTTTGTTAATAAAAATTTAAATCTTAAACTTTTATTCACAATAAGAAAATTTGAAAATTATAAAAGGAAATATATGGTCAAACCACCTTAAATTACGTGTAAAAGACAAGCATGATCACTAATTTGGGACGAAGGGAGTAAAATATAAAGAAGAGGGATAACACTCACATTAAAGATGATCTAATACATTTATTTTTTGTCCCTAGTCCGGGAATAACTTACTTAAGAGAGGAACCGAAACAAGATAGTTACAAGCAACCCCAAGAATAATCCTTACCTAGTAAGGTTTTTGTCCAACAATATTTCCACGGGGTTTGTAGATAAAAACAGTTAAACAAGAATTTTCACAAGAAGCTCGTGCACACCCTAATTCTATGGACTTCTTTCACACAACCTGCAAGTAATTGCGACACGCGTTGTTGAGAAGATTAACTAAACGCACAACAATGTGACAATCATATAGCAAAAATTAAAAATACCAGGCAAATACAACCAAATAACGAAATAATCACGAAGGTCGATACAAACTATAATCAACAATTATATTAAAATGAGAAATGAGGAAATCACTTAGCTATATTTAGTTTTATCAGAATTCGAGAACCAGCTGAGTCGCCAAGCACTCGAGGAGACTTGACTCTTTTTGAAGAGATTATTGCGCCACTTATACTCTGATGGGTTGCGCAATATCACTTCCAGGATAAAATAGCTCAGAGCGATCCGTTCACAGATACGAGAAGGCTCAACAACGACCAACACCTCAATTTACCAAGAAAACCTATGACTCTTGTATATATATGTGAGAGATAGAGAGAGAGATGAGAGACTAGGGTTTGTTGTTTCTCTTCCTTTCTTGAAAAAGTAACGTCTTTGTGTCTATATCTCATATATTTATTAAAAGTATTATTATTATAAAGTAATAATAATCATTCTCACTTAGATATCAATATATCAATATATACAACAAGCTTATTTATAAATATTCATGAATTTAGTTTTAGTATTGAGTTGCCCTTGAGCTTGATATAGTGTAATACAACTCAAGACTTGAGCTAAGTCATGAGCACTACAGGAAGTCCCAATTTTCAGACTCATAAGAATGAGCCTATGCTTAGGTCCCCTAATCAGCCTCACAAGCCCTAAGCTTACATTCAAGTACCCTGAGTATGTCAAGAGAATTCACAGCTCTTGTTAACTAAAACTAAAACTAAAACAATATTTATACAAATAAATGACTCTTCTATCATTTCTTAATAAACTAATAAAACGTCTTAGATCCAAACATGAAAATTTATGTTTTTATGAAAAGGAACAACCATCACTTGTTAGATTCCGGCAATTTCATCAAGAACATACCTGGTTAATGTCTTGAACTTTACCATTTTCTAACAATACCCCACAAATTCATATAAAAATGCATGTCAGATTTTATCATGACTTTCTTTTCAGAGTCGGTACCCTTCTGTGTTTGAACCCTCGTAAGTCTCCTACTTTGATGGCTACCAGATATAGATGGAATGTTTCACCTTAAATCTTTATCCGTTTTGTGTAACAACACTCCATAGATGACGACAAGTCAAAAAGTTGGTGCATACATCTTGTCTTACGACTTGACCCTTTCCTTTGAGACGTTACGGTCATGTCTCGATCCTGTTTGTCAAATATTTCGAGGAATAACCCTTTCCTTTAATTGCAACCACATAATTATATTCGTTTAGCCCAGAATCTCCAAAGATGTACTGCCAACATCTTGTCTTACGACTTGACCCCATTCAAAGTTAGTAAATTCTGACACTGTATTTTGGTCCATCAGAATATAGCAAATTCTGATCCAAAATTATTTCCATCAGAGTTTAATAAATTCTTGTTAACTAGCAGTTCTAGTACCTCTTAAGCTTTATAGGGGATAGACTAAGATACGTGAGTATCTAAAAGTATATGATAGAGGTACTACCAATTCATCCTTACAACTTGTTATTACCACATTGAATACACTTCGAGGGATATCCTCTCAGGTGTATTGGGTTCTCGCTGTTGATGAATCATGATGGGTTACCAGTCCCATCCCCAACCTCGACTTAAGGACCACAACATGCACAAGCCCCTTAGTCAGCGGATCAGCTATATTATCCCGAGTTCCTATGAAATTTATAGCAATAATCCTATCAGACACAAGACCCTTATAAAAACCTGGACGTGTCTCTTAGTTTTAGCATTATACTTCACACTTTTGATATTGTTGATAGTTGTGCGGCTATCAGAATGAACATAAATGACAGAAAGCGGTTTTCTTACTATAGGTAACACACGCATAAGTCCATATAACCATTCAGCCTCCGTCCCCATGGAATCTAATGCACACAACTCAGCCTCAAAAGTAGATCGAGTAATCAAAGTCTGCCTAGAAGACTTCCAGGACACTGATCCAGTTTACATATCCAGTCACTCCATTGGAACCAGATTTATTAGCTATCCAACTTGCATCACTATACCCCTCGAGTACCCCCGGAAATCTCCGGTAATGCAAGCCAAGGGAAATAGTTCCCTTGAGATATCTAAGAACTTTATCCATAGCTTCCCAATGAGTCTTGTTTGGACAGATTTTATATCTGGCTAACTTAGACACACAATAAGAAATATATGGTCTAGTCACATTAACAAGATATTACGAACTCCTAATAATCCGAGAATACCTTAACTGAGACACATGAATTCCTGAGAGCAACTTTTATATCATATGATGTACTAGCGGCTGTACTTCTCAAGTATAGATTTATCTGTACAATGAGACTGTGACAATGTTATTCCATTAGTTGACTGAGTCAACTTGATCCTAAGAATCACACTAGACTCACCCATATCCTTCATTTCAAAGTGCCTTTTCAAGAAACTATTTATCTCGTTAATAATGTCAATATTGGTTTTAAACAAAAAAATATCATCAACATATAGTCACACAATTATACCTTGATTACCTCTAACCTTATAGTAGACACATTTGTCACTTTCATTAACTAAAAACACGAATTCTAAAACAGTTTCATCAAACATTTTATGCCAGTCTATAGTTGCTTATTTAAGGCCATAGATGGACTTGACTGGTCTACATACTTTCCACTCATTACCAGAAGTAACAAATCCCCCAGGCTGATCCATAGAAATCTCTTCTTCAAGGTCACCATGAAGAAAAGCTATCTTTACATCCATTTGATGGATGATAAGACCATATACGGAAGCCAATGCAACAAGCATTCCGATTGTTATCATTTGGGAAATTGGAGAGTATGTATCAAAATAGTTAACCTTCCCTTATCCTAAAGCCTTTAGCCACTATCCTAGCCTTATATCTATCTATTGAGCCATCAATATTTAGCTCCACTTGAATATCCATTTACTTCCTATAGTAGAACACCCATGAGGGAGATCAACTAACTCCCATGTTCCGTTAGAAACAGTCGAGTCAATTTCACTCTTCACAGCGCCTTTCCAATGGCTGGACTCCGAAAAATCCATGGCTTGACGGAAAGTTAAAGGCTCATCATCGACATTGTAAGTGATAAAATTACTTCCAAAGTCCTTGACTACCTTTGCACTCTTACTCCTTCTAGGTTCCTCTACTTAGTTAGGATTAGAACTACTACCAAGATCCACCCCCACATTTGTTAGCTTTTCCACATGATCAAGAATAGAACTCGATGTGCAAGTGGGATCATCCTCAGAATTACCCAAAGGTATACCGGTCTTCATAGGGAACACTTCCTCAAAGAAAGTTGCATCACGAAAATTGTAATATATAAGTGATGATGTCAAATATTACTGAAGATAACAATATCATTAGTGTCCCTGATCAAAGTATGAAGCAAAGCCAAATGGACATATGATCTAAGGAGAATAATAAACTGTTACTTTTCATAATCTGTTAAGCTTGGGTTTACCCTAAGTAAGTTGTGTTGTTATCTTAGTTTGTATTTGTACTTGTAACACTTTAAAGTCTGTAAAAATGCAACGGAGCAGACTGAAGTCTTTTTCCTGAAACAGTATCAAGCCTAAGGATTCTATCTGGAAGAAGATCAAGAAGATCATGCCTCAGAAGAATTTTGAAGAAGCTTGGAGTTGAATAAATCTGTTTGGATAAAAATACTCTAAGTCAGGATCTCTACAAGTCACATATTTAGTGTTATAGAGAAGTCATTCGAGAACTCCAAATGACTTATCGAGAAGTCAGGAAAGCTACTAGATAACTCAGTGAGATATCGACAAGTCAAGAAGACATGAAGATTGGAGACATCGACAAGTCATTTCTTTACTAGAGAACTCAGAGTTATCGACAAGTCTACATTTATTAGAGAACTCTGAGTTCTCGATAAGTATAAGTCTACTAGAGAACTCAGAGATATCGATAAGTCAAAATTCACTAGAGAACTCTAAGTTGTTGACAAGACAAAGTGAAGACGTGATGTTGAGAGATCTCGACAAGCTAAAGTTTCATTCGAGAACTCAGAGACCTCTATAAGTCAAATTCACTAGAGCATTAGAGATCTCGATAAGTCATTATACTTATCGAGATGTTAAGATCTCTATGCGCCTAATTGGAGATCTCGAGTAAAATTATCAAAGTACAAAATCACATACCAGTTCAATATTCAAGATTAACAATCAACAAACAATCCAAACAGCTGGATTGACAAGTCTACAAAAAGCAGCTTGAAGAATATGTAAGATCAATGGTGAAGATTAACTGACAAAGGAAGGTCAAAATTATCACAGGATGCTAAAGATATGCTAAGCCAGAAATGGAAGATCCACTTTTCTATAAATAGAAATGACAAGTGACAGTTTAGAAAAGCTAATAGCATGTCTTATTGTACACTATGTAAACCAGCAGTTAACTGAATTATAAAGTTAACACTGGTCTTTTAGTCAAAATTAACAATCTAGATCAAATTTCTTGTAACACTCTCAAGGAGAAGCTAAGCTCTTTATCAACAAAGAGCCTAGAAGTTTTGTAGCAATACAGTATTAATTTTAATATAAAATTAAGTGAGCTTTGAAGATCTGTGATCTTTATTTTCTACAAGCTTAATTTATGCATGGACACATTTCACTACAAGATTTAATTTATTTTGATCAACCATAAACATTAAAAAAAGCCCAAAAACAGTAAAACACATTCACCCCCCTCTGTGTGTTATTCATTTCCTAACAAAACTCAACTATCGTATTCGCCACAATACCATCTATGTTAGAATTTAATACTAAAAAATCTCATAGCAGTTGTGGTTTCAAGATAGCCCAAAAAAATACAATCAATGGTTTTCAGACCTAGTTTCTTTCTCTTGTGTTCAAGGACAAACACCTTAGCAAGGCACCTCCACACACGAAGATAACTCAAACTTGTCTTATGCTTTTTCCATAATTCATTTTGTGTCTTGTCTATATATTTTAGAGGGAATCTATTCAGAATATGGCAAGCCGTATTCAGAGCCTCTCCCCACATGTACTTAGGCAACCCAGAATTAATTAACATATAGTTAATTATGTCTTTAAAAGTTCTGTTCTTTCAGTCTACCACCCCATTAGAATCAGGTGTGTATGATGGAGTAATCTCATGAACTATACCATTGCTTGTGTAAAATTCATTAAATAAGGTAATCGTCTACTCACCACCTCTATCAGACCTCAAACGTTTAAGTACCTTGCCAGTTTGTGTTTCAACTTCATTTTTAAACATAATGAATTTATCTAGTGCTTCATCTTTATATTTAAGCAAATAAACATAACAATATCTACTACAATCATCTATAAAGCTAATGAAATATCTACAATGATCCTTAGTCAAAACACCACCAAATTCACATATTTCCGAGTGAACTAAATCTAACAAGTCTAAATCCCTAACAACATTATAACAAGGCTTCCTTATTTGTTTAGAAGTTACACACACTTGACATTTAAATTTCTTATCAATGGAATATTTTGGAACCAACTCAAAATTCATCATATTATTTAGAGCACTAAAAATTTAAATGACCAAGTCGTAAGTGCCACAAATCAGATGATTCAACACAATTAACCAGAGGTGCAACACTATCATTAATAAAATTACCAAAACGGGTTCAACATCTATTAAAAACAAACCATCAGACAAACAACCCTTGCCAAAAAATGTACTAGTGTTAGTAATCACTATTTTATTACATTTCAAAGAAAGTTTAAAACCATTCTTAACTAAACAACTTCCACTTAATATATTTCTACGAACAGAGGGAAGATGGTGCACTCTAGTGACAGACTGAGTACGCCTAGAAGCAAACTTCAAGTCCACATTTCCTACTATAAATATTCGTGCAACACTAGAATTCCTCATCGTCACTGTCACTCCATGAGTCTGTTGATAAGATATAGAGAGAGTAATATCAGCACAAATGTGCATATTAGCTCCAGTATCTATCAACCACTAATGTGAAAGATAAGTGGAAAGTAGTATATGGTTATAGGTAATATACCCGTTATAAGTTTCAGAGGCAACAACCTCACCAACAACCATGTTAACCATAGGCCCACCAGTGGTTCCAAGTCCAAACATATTATTTGCTTGAGCTACCACTCCAACTTTCTTAGCTTTATTAATAGGATAATCCTTGCTCCAATGACCAACCTGTCCACAAGACCAACAAAGTTTGTTTGCCTTTGGTTTTTTTAGCCTTGTTCTTATAGTTTTAGTGTTATCCTTCTTTGAGACAAATTTCCTTTTTTGTCCTACAGTTACTACATTCACCTTCGATCTACTTCCATATTTAGTAGGCATCACATGTCCTTATTTGGACTTGTGCTGCTCCTATACAGAGATATCCAACATCAAGTTAGTCCATGTGATATCTCCATTATGTCTTTTCAGGGAGAGAGAAAACTCTTCTCAAGACTTAGGGAGTTTTTCAATCACTGACATCACTTGAAAATTTTCGGGTAAGACCATTCCAGACTCACCCAAATCATGAATGAACATCTCAAACTCATGCACCTGTTTAGTTATTAATTTTCTATCCACCAGTTTAAAATCAAGAAACCTCTCCATAAAATACTTCTCAAGACCTTGAGAATCAGTATTATGGATTTGGTCTAGCTTCTCTCATAAGGCTTTTACCCTAGCCACCCTATCCTTTTCAGCCCATAAAGCATAAACCTTAGCAGAATCAGTCTTCTCTTGATCCACTACAGGAGAATGACACTGTACCACCGGCCATAGACCCTTTATCGTTACCCATAGCTTTATCTTTTTTTTCCAGCGAGAAAAAGAGGCTCTGTCACTAAATTTATCAGCCATACCCGATAAATCAGTTGGCCCTGGAAAATGGTACGTAGTCCAATCAATGGTGGAAGCAGTACCACCAAGATCAAAACCGACATCAATAACCTTAAGAGTCTCAGTTTCGTTAACCATCTTGCTAATTTAATAATATAACACATAATCTCTTCAAGATTGTTGGGAATATTAACTAAACACGACAATAGGACATTTATATAACACAAATTAATAAGACCAGGAAAATACAACCAAATAATGAAATAATTACGAAGGTCGAAGCAAGCTATAATCAGCAACTATATTAAAACGAGAAATATGGAAATCCCTTAGCTACATGAAACTTTATCAGAATTCGAGAACCAACCGAGTCACAAAGTCCTTGAGGAGACTTGACTGTTCTTCAAGATATTATTACTCCACTTACATTGTGATGGGTTGCCGTAATATCACTTTCAGGATAAAACAGCTGATGATCGTGCACTTTATCTTAATATTATCCCTATATTTTGGTTATTTTGCATTGATTTAGATTTTTATTTAATAAATATTAATGTTTTATTGTAGGTACCAAGGATATATAATAAAGAAAGGATTGGAGTTAAAAAGAATCAGATTTGGAGTTTAATTTGATTAAAAATCGGATTTTATGGGCCCGCTGCGCAGTCTACACTGTTTGGGGCATATCTGAAGTTCTATAAGTCCGATTCTGACGATTCAATAGCCCATGAAAAGCTTATGAGAAGAGCTTCAATTCAGAATTGGTCTTGAATTTATACCGCAGCCGAATTAGCCCAGAATCTGAGTCAAAAAGTTAACTATGAATTTCCACTTCCTTGGAATTCATTTTTAATTGGGAAATCTCTTTGTATTTACTTTAATTCATTAAAAATACTCTTATTATATAGATTAAAATTATTATTCAGACCTAATCTGAATATTGGGAGTTAGAACAAGAAAAAGAGAGATACGCAATATAGAGAGAGAAGAAGAAGCTCGAGGAAGAAGACACAGCCATTGAAGACGTTCACTTGGATTATTTTTCTCCATCTTTGTGATTTGAATTCTTTCCTTTGCTTTTTCATTATGAATATGCGTTATCAAATCTTTGATGCTTTTGTGATTTTTATTATGAACTAATTTTATTAAAGTTGGGATTTTTATGGAACCCTAACATGGGATTATTGGTATTTTGTTAAAGAGTATTGTATGGAGTTCTACAGTTTATTCGTTCAAGTGATTTTCATGCTTATACTTGCTATTGCCTGATCACGTGTTAGGGGGAAGTAATTATCCTAACTTATCTCCTCATATTTGAATCTCGTACCAACTCTTCGTGCTAGTTTAATTTTAGTTATTTAAATTAGTTTTTATTAATTAATTTAGTTATAAAAATCTTCAACACTTTTTATGCTCGACAATTAAATTGTTAGATATTACTTGCAAATTAATACGAATATACAGTCCTTGAGGTACGATAACTGGTATTACTACTATATTACTTGTTTGCGATTGTGTACACTTGCACATATAGATTTTACGCAACAAGTTTTTGGCGCCGCTGCCGGGGACCGTTTTAGTTGTTAATTGCTAAGTTAATTTTCTTGCAGTTTGGTTTTAGTTACATCTGTACTAACGGCAGTAATTATTGTTTCTTATCAGGTTCCTTTGTGTATGAACGAAGAACCCTCGGGATTAGGTTTCTTTGATCCTGAAATTGAGCGAACTTTTAAAGCACGAAGAAAAGTGCAACGTAGAGTAAAGGAAACAAATATTGTCATGGGTGAACGGGATAATGACCAAGATTTTGGTACCCAATGGCATGGTGAAGGAGGATAGAGATAGTGTTATACTGCTATATAGAAAACCTCATGTTGATGAGTTGTATTCTGGAATTGTCAAACCAACTATTCAAGCAACACAATTCGAGCTAAAGCCAGTCATGTTTTAGATGTTGCAAACTATCGGACATTTTAGTGGTATGGCTATTGAGGATCATCATCTTCACCTTCGTTTGTTTGTCAAGGTTTGTGATTCCTTCAAGCTTTCTGGAGTCACGGATGATGCTTTGAGATTAAAGTTGTTTCCATATTCTGTGAGAGACATGGCACGAGATTGGCTGAATTCTGTTGCACCATCTTCGGTGACTACTTGGAGTGATTTGGCAGAAAATTTTTTGATGAAGTATTTTCCTCCTACCAAGAATGCAAAGCTCCGTAATGAGATTTATTCTTTTCAGCAGCTGGATGATAAATCTTTATATGAGGCATGGGAGAGATTTAAGGCACTACTCAGAAAATGGCCACATCATGGTCTTCTTCATTACATTCAGATGAAGACATTCTATAATGGTCTCAATGCTCAAACAAAGTTGGTGGTGGATGCATCTGCAAATGGGGCTTTGTTGGCTAAGTCTTATAATCAGGCATATGAGATTCTTGAGACAATTGCAACAAATAATTATCAGTGGACAACTAATAGAGCTCAAGCTGGAAAAAAGTGGCTGGAATATATGAGGTCAATGCTGTGACCTCAATGCGAGCTCAAATGTCATCCATGGAGAATATGCTCAAGAGCTTGACTATAGGAGGTAAAAAATCTATGGGGCAATCAATGAATTCACAGGTTAATTATATCAAGAATGTTTCATGTGTTTATTATGGTGAAGAGCATACTTACGATAATTGTCCTTCAAATCCTGAATCTGTCTTCTATGTTGGGAATCAAAATAAGGGTGGCCCTTATTCAAACACATACAATCAATCATAGAGACAACATCCTAACTTTTCTTGGAGCAATCAAGGGGATACTTCAGGAAATTTAGCAAATGCTTTTAGGCCGAACAATCCTCCTGGATTCTCTCAACAAGATCAACAATAGTTGCCTCAACAAGCATCTCAATCTTCTTCTCTCGAAAATATGTTAAAAGCGTACATGGCTAATAATGATGCACTCATCCAAAGTCAAGCGGCATCATTGAGAAACTTGGAGAATTAAGTTGGACAGCTAGCTAATGAGCTAAGAAATTGACCACAAGGCACTCTCCCTAATGACATTGAAAAGCCTAGGAATGAGCACTGTAAAGCCATGACATTGAAGAGTGAAAAAGTCTTGGAGAATGCTAAATCTAATTCCAAAGAAGGTGCTTCATCTAAAACTGAAATTGAGGAGAAATTTTCTAATAATGGTGGTATTCAAACTTCTAAGGTTGCTCCAACACTTCAACCACAACCACCATTCCCTCAACGGTTTCAAAAGCAAAAGCAAGATGTTCAGTTCAATAATTTCTGGATGTTCTGAAACAACTTCACATCAATATTCCACTTGTTGAGGCTCTTGAGAAAATGCCTAACTATGTGAAATTCATGAAGGACATTCTTATGAAGAAATGAAGAATGGGAGAGTTTGAAATGGTGGCTCTAACACAAGAGTGTAGCTCATTTGTGCAGAATAAAATACCACCGAAGATGAAAGACCCAGGGAGTTTCACTATCCCTTACACTATTGGAAATTCATATTGTGGTATGGCATTGTGTGATTTGGGAGCTAACATTAACTTGATGCCTATGTCTGTATTCAGGAAACTAAGAATTGGAGAAGTTCGACCTACAATTGTCACTCTTCAACTAGCAGATAAATCTCTTGCTTATCCTGAGGGAAAGATTGAAGATGTTTTGGTCAAGATAGACAAATTCATCTTTCCTGCTGATTTTATTGTCTTGGATTATAAGGCAGATCGAGAAGTTCCCATTATCTTGGGTAGGCCCTTCCTTGCTACAGGAAGAACATTGATTGGTGTGCAAAATGAAGAACTAACAATGAGAGTTCAAGATGATAAGGTGATGTTTAATATTTTCAAGGCTATGAAATATTCCAATGATGTAGAATCTTGCTCGACGATCACTTTGGTTGATGATCTAGTTTCTGAAAAACTAGAGTATAATTCTTCAAATGACCCTTTGGAGCAACTAATTCTCAATGCATCTGGAGATGAAGTTGATGATATTGATCTTTTAGCTTGGTTGGAAGCCAATTCACAAGGTACCAGGACTAAAGGCAACTTTGAATCACTCAAGCTATCTTCAAGGGAATTCAAGATTCCAAAGCCATCTATTGATGAAGCACCGAAGTTGAAATTAAAAGCTCTTCCGTCTCATCTGAAGTATGTTTATTTGGGACCTTCTTCTACCTTACATGTTATTGTATCTGCTGAACTGTCCGATGCACAAGAAGATCAATTGGTGGAGATTCTTAAGAAGCACAAGAAAGCTATTGGGTGGACTATTGCAGATATTCGAGGTATTAGCCCTTCCATATGTATGCACAAAATTTTGTTGAAGGATGGTGCTAAGGGGTCCATTGAAGGACAACATCGCTTAAATCCTATCATGAAAGAGGTGGTGAAGAAAAAGATTATCTAATGGCTTGATGCAGGTATCATTTATCCGATTTCTGATAGCTCATGGGTTAGTCATGTACAATGTGTGCCTAAGAAGGGTGGACTCACTATGATAAAGAATGAAAACAATGAGTTAATTCTGACCAGGACAGTCACTGGGTTGAGAATTTATATTAATTATCGAAAGCTGAACAAGGACACTAGAAAGGATCACTTTTCATTGCCCTTTGTTGATCAAATGTTGGACAGAATTGTAGAGAGAGAGTACTATTGTTTTCTTGATGGGTACTCTGGTTATAATCAGATAACTGTAGCTCCAGAGGATCAACATAAAACTAATTCACATGTCCCTATGGTACTTTTTCCTTTCGAAGGGTGTCATTTGGCTTATGTAATGCTCATTCGACTTTTCAAAGATATATGATGGCTATCTTTTCTGACATGGTTGGTGAATTTCTAGAGGTGTTCATGGATGATTTCTCTGTATTTGGAGATTCTGTTAATGATTGTCTATGTAACTTGGGTAAGGTGTTGGAAAGATGTGAAGAAACCAATCTTGTACTTAACTGGGAAAAGTGTCACTTCATGGTGAACAAAGGCATTGTATTGGGTCACAAAATATCAAGAAAGGGAATTGAAGTTGATAGGGCCAAAATTGAGGTTATTGAGAAGCTACCTCCTCCTACTACAGTCAAGAATATTCGAAGTTTTCTTGGGCATGCAAGTTTTTACAGATGATTTATCAAGGACTTCTCCAAAATTTCTAAGCCGCTTTGCAAGTTATTGGAGAATGACACTCCCTTTCAGTTTGATGAAGTATGTTTAAAGGCATTCGAGGAGTTAAAGCAGAGATTAATTTCAGCGCCTATCATTATTGTACCAGATTAGAGCTTGCCATTCGAATTAATATGTGATGCTAGTGATTATGCAGTGGGAACAATGATGGGGCAAAGAAAGAACAAGGTATTCCATCCGATCTACTATGCAAGTCGTACTTTAACAGGAGCACAACTGAATTATATAGTGACTGAAAAGGAGCTTCTTGCTGTTGTGTTTGCCTTTGACAAGTTTCATTCTTATCTTGTGGGCACAAAAGTGGTTGTCTTCACTGACCATTCAACCATAAAGTACTTAATCACCAAGAAGGATGCAAAGCCACGCTTAATTAGGTGGGTTCTTCTGCTTCAATAATTTGATATTATGATACAAGACATAAAAGGTGTTGAAAATCAAGTAGCTGATCACTTATCAAGAATGGAGTACAACGATGAATCTCACACTATGGTTCCTATCAAAGAAACATTCCCAGATGAACAGATGTTTCAGGTTCAAATCTCTAATGTTACTTCATGGTTTGCTGATTTTGCAAATTACTTAGCTACTGGATTAATGCCACCTGATTTATCAAGTCAACAAATGACGAAATTCTTGCATGATGTAAAATCTTATTTTTGGGATGAGCCTTATTTATTCAAGCAAGGTGCAGACCAAATCATTAGAAGACATGTTGCTGAATTTGAGATGCAAGATATTCTTTTCCATTTCCATTCTTCTCCTTCTGGTGGACGTTTTGGTGGACAACGCATTGCTGCAAAGGTACTACAATCTGGTTTCTTTTGGCCTTCTCTATTTAAGGATGCACATGTATATGTTGTTAGATGTGATCGGTGTCAAAGGGTTGGTAATATTTCAAGAAGAAGTGAGATGCCGTTGACAAATATTCTTGAAGTCGAGTTATTTGATGTGTGGGACATTGACTTCATGGGACCATTCCCGTCTTCATTTAAAAATGAATACATCTTAGTGGCTGTTGATTACGTCTCTAAATGGGTGGAAGTTGCTGCCTATCCCACTAATGATGCAAAAGTAGTCATCAAGTTCTTGGAAAAACACATCTTTACTCGTTTCGGCACCCCAAGGGCTATAATCAATGATGAAGGTACACACTTTGTCAATAAATTGTTGAAAAATACTTTGTCTAAGTATAATGTACAATACAAGGTAGCTACCGCATATCATCCTCAAACTAATGGGCAAGCCGAGTTGTCTAATAGAGAAGTCAAGGGTGTTCTTGAGAAAGTTGTGAATCCGAATCGAAAGGATTGGTCTACAAGGTTAGATGAGGCACTATGGGCTTATCGTACCGCATACAAAACTCTTTTGGGCATGTCTCCATATTGCTTGGTTTTTGGAAAGGCATGTCATTTACCAGTTGAGCTTGAATATAAGGTGTATTGGGCTCTCAAAAATCTAAATTTTGACATGGCACTTGCTGGTGAAAAGAGAATGCTATAACTTGATGAGTTGGATGAATTGCGGTTCTTCTCCTACGAGAATGCTAAACTTTACAAGGAGAAGACAAAAAAATGGCACGATAAAAATATTCAATCTCGCGTATTTGAAGTGGGGCAACAAGTATTATTATTCAACTCAAGGCTAAAGTTGTTCCCAGGAAAGCTGAAGTCTAGATGGTCCGGTCCCTTAACAATTGTGAGAGTACATCCTTATGGAGCTGTAGAATTGCGTGATAATCAAGGGGGCGAATTTTAAGTGATGAACAATGATTATAGCATTATTGAGGAGGTGAGGTTGTGCGTGATAAAAGCTCACTTGATTTAATGGAGCTCTGATAGAGACGACGTCCAACAAAAGACGTTAAAGAAAATCACTTCTTGGGAGGCAACCCACGAGTTTTGTAAGTTTTTGTAATTTTTTTAGTGGTTAAATATTATTTTTTTTTGTTTTTATTTTTTTACTTTCACAAGATGCGTTGATGTGTTTGATTTGAAGTGTTTGTAGAAAAAAAAAATTAAATCTGCCCGCGATACACAAAGTGATTGATTGATACTGTGTATTAAATTACCGGGGTGCAATATGGACTACCTACGGTGCACTCTCCCCCTGGAAGTGCAGTATTTTTAAATACCCCTGGTGCAATTTTACATCCCGCGGTGTGGGAAGCTTCTGTTAACTAAAATTCTTCCATTTACACGCGCCCCAGTGCGCGCTTTCCTAGCCGCGGTGAGGCAACAATCTGTGAGGTAACAATCTGTTTCTGAGCATCAACTGTGTTACTGGGCTCGAGGAGTGCATATTGAAGCCCAGCTTGGAGTCAGCCTAACCAAATCTTAGCTGCCACTTGAATAATCGGACCTGATTGAGTTGAGCCCATTCTTAATGGTCCAACCCAGCAACCAATGTTAGCTTGACATTACAATCCGATAGCATCAAAATCATCTGCTAGGTCCATTTGTTCTCCAAGGTGAATGGCAACATTTTATCAAAAATAATAGCAGAGGAGGTATTTGACCCCAGAACCTCTAGCATGGAAGAGCACATCTACAACCGCTCCACCAATCAAATCAACTTGTTAACATTTGTTTTGTTTAATTACTAAACAAAGTTTCAGACTTGGATTTCAGCATCTTTCAAGAAAAAAGAGAGGCAAAGCTTTAACAATTACCTGAATGGGCTTCCTGATGGGCCTTTTAGCTATTTTTTTCAGCGACAACACTGAGCAGCGTATCACCAGGGGAGTATATTTTCTTTGTACAATATTTCTTTTTCTTTTTATTTGTATATTATTCTTATTCTTTCTTTGTATATTTTTTTATTATTATTTTAATTTGTGTTTTTTAGATCTTTTTAGTTGTATATTTAGCTCTAGATTATTCATTGAGGACAATAAACCACTTTAGTGTGGGGAGGGATTTTCAATTGGAGTTAGATTTTTTTAGGGTAGGAAAAAAATAGAAAAACATAAAAAATAGAAAATTTTAAAAAAATTGATTGCCTTATCAATATAACGTGTTTATAAGGATAAGTACACACCATGCATATTTATTTTTCGTGTGTCATGTGTATATTTTCTTAGCGTAAAATACTTTGTGCATGATGATTTCTTGTACATGCTTGCGAAAATTTAAAAACTTGAATGTACGTCATTGTTAATTTTGACGAGTATAACATGTTATTATCCTGTGAGATCTTGGACTTAATTTATGATTGATGCATCTTTTTATCAATCTATTTTTTTTGTGAGCTATTCGTCATTGTGCATGCTGCTCTAGAACTTATTTTAAACCAGGCCGTGCGTATATTGATATTTTGTATGTGTAAAAATGATAAAGGCACTAGGATTAACCGTATTATCCCAAAAAGTACCCTAAAAATAATCCTTAGTGAGCCCCCTTGAGCCTATATCGTTTTTCTTCGTATATCACCAATTAAACCTTGAGCTTAATTGTGTATTCTTGTCTTGATTGACTAGTAGAGAATGGTGATTTATGTTTGGGATTGGTAAAATTTTAAGTGTGGGGATTTTTTTGTTCAAGTGGGATATTTTGGTGGGAATCAATTACTTGATTTTTGAAAGAAAAAATAAAAAATTGTGCATTACAATAAAGTATCAAGTACTCTTTTGAGATCAATGGGTGACAACTGCAATGTCATATGAAAGGAACGATCCATGTACATGTGCTGGTATTAAGTACAATATCTTGGTGACTTTTCACTGCCTTTGGTTACTGGAGAATGACTTGACTTTAAAAAAAGAAAAAGAAAAAAGAATTGAACAAGAAGAAGATCAAGTAAAGTTGGTGTTAAGTGGTTTGTATAATATGAAAGTGGGACGATACGTGATCTACTTTTCATGTTGGGTGCTATAATTAAAAATGAACACCATGCTCTGCTAGTTATCAAGTTCAGCCACTTGTTAGCCTATTTATTGATATCCAGCCCATTGCCTAAGCCTCGTTACAACCCTGGACAAAGACCTTTTGATTTATACATGCGCAAAGTCTAGAGATTTTGGTAGACAAGCAAGCTTATGGTAGCACATGTGCATTTGATTGAAATTGAGTGATAAAGTTACACCTAAACACTTGTTTGATCTGAGTGTTTGTGAGGTTATTTTTCTATCCAAAGCATGCTAATTTCTTGTTGATTGAGACTTTGATGTTATTCATGATTATTTTAGTCTTGTGAGACTATGTGCGCGTGCTTGAATAGTTGTGTTGGCGTGTAAAGTTGAGGAACATTATATGACATCTATGAGCTATTACATCTCTATGTCTGCATGCGTGGAGTGCTATGATATATTTCATGTTTGAGACTTGGCAGTTAGAAAAACTATGAGAATTTTGTGGGTACA
Source organism: Apium graveolens (assembly GCF_009905375.1). Classification (NCBI taxonomy): domain Eukaryota; kingdom Viridiplantae; phylum Streptophyta; class Magnoliopsida; order Apiales; family Apiaceae; genus Apium; species Apium graveolens. The sequence continues at coordinate 40,009,713 of NC_133649.1, read as the reverse complement.
TTCACTATTTGGCATATGCTTGTTGCATATGCTAAATGCAACCGTGATCACCTACGGCAGTGGTACTAGTAGTTTAGGACTTAGACTTTTTATTTTATTCTTTGCCCGAGGATGTGCAAGATGCTAAGTGTGGGGATGTGATGAGCGTGCACTTTATCTTAATATTATCCCTATATTTTGGTTATTTTGCATTGATTTGGATTTTTATTTAATAAATATTAATGTTTTATTGTAGGTACCAAGGATATATAATAAAGAAAGGCTTGGAGTTAAAAAAAATCATATTTGGAGTTTAATTTGATTAAAAATCGGATTTTATGGGCCCGCTGCGCAGTCTACACTGTTTGGGCCATATCTGAAGTTCTATAAGTCCGATTCTAACGATTCAATAGCCCATGGAAAGCTTATGAGAAGAGCTTCAATTCAGAATTGGTATTGAATTTATAGCCCAGCCGAATCAGCCCAGAATCTGAGTCAAAAAGTTACCTATGAATTTTCACTTCTTTGGAATTCAATTCTAATTGGGAAATCTCTTTGTATTTACTTTAATTCATTAAAAATACTCTTATTATATAGATTAAAATTATTATTCAGACCTAATCTGAATATTGGGAGTTAGCACAAGAAAAAGAGAGATACACAATATAGAGAGAGAATAAGAAGCTCGAGGAAGGAGACACAACCATTGAAGATGTTCACTTGAATTATTTTTCTCCATCTTTGTGATTTAAATTATTTCCTTCGCTTTTTTATTATGAATATGTGTTATCAAATATTGTATGCTTTTGTGATTTTTATTATGAACTAATTTTATTAAAGTTGGGATTTTTATGGAACCCTAACATGGGATTATTGGTGTTTTGTTAAAGAGTATTGTATGCGGTTCTACAGTTTATTCGTTCAAGTGATTTTCATGCTTATACTTACTATTTCCTGATCAACTGTAGTAGGTTATTAAATTAATTATAATACCGAGAGGGTTATAGTTAATATACATAAAACTTGAATGATGCATGCTTATATCTTGTCATTATAATATTATTACAGTATAGACATATATTGTGACCATGCGTAGCTTTGTGAATTGATGCTTAATTTTATTATGAAAAGTAAATTGGTATAGACATATGTTATTTTATTTGCTAGGAATTATACCATTGTGATTTCGAGAGTAACCTATTGAAGGGTTTCGAGCACATAAACGCAACGGAAACAGTAATTAAAACGTGAAAAATCAGAGTTTTCGAAACCCACCGCAGGATCCTTGCGAAAAGCAAATATTTAATTCGTAGATCAGATTATTTATCTTAAGAAGCTTTACGATTATGGTTGTCAAAAGGAGATCCTAGATTTAACCGAACACCACGTATCCCGCCTTAACGATTTACGCCGTAGAGGTATCCACACGAAAGTTGGTACATAGGAGGCGTGTACTAGCACTAAGAATGGACCTTTTTCCCTTCTCCCACTCTCTCACCTTTAGCTGCTAGGCTTTTATGTTTTTATCTAATAAAAACGTAACCCTAATTTTAGCCTTAAGGATGTTTATATAGAGAGGCCAAAAACAGTCCTAACCCTAATCCAAGTTAGAGTTTATTAAAATCTGAAATTCTATTTATTTAATAATTAAGTTTAACTTAATTACTAAATAACAACTGAATTTCGTATTTAATAATATACAAATTCGAAATTCATTTATCCCATTAATTAAGTCCAACTTAATTAATAATAAATAATTCAAATTTCCCTTTTTAATTCAAATCCGAATTTAAATTAAATATTCTTCCATGCTTTCTTTGTGTGACCCTATAGGTTATTATTACGTCGGAAATAATTTAAATATCTCATATTTAAATTATAAACAATAAGTGAAATCTAGTAATACATCATTGCTACCCAAATAATAATAATTAAATCAGTGATCGATTAAACCTGTTAGGTCCCAATGTGTTTGTAGAAGGGGGGGGTTGAATACAAACAGTACCGAATAATTGAATTAAATGCGGAATAAAAAATTGAAACAAAATTCAAGTTAAATAAAAATATTATTAAACTTGAAAGGTGTTACAACAACTGTATCGATTACAAGGAATTAATCTCAAATTAATTATTACAAATCTAGAATAAATACGACATGAACTTTTTCTATTTTTGCAATAATTAGAATCAAATGCTAAAAGCGATTTGAGATTAAGTTCTAGGGATTTTGATCCGCTAGATTGTTACACAAGAACAAGATAAAGATTTCTAGTGGTTTGGATTTAACTTTATAAACTAGAAATTTGATCTTAAAGTTTGCAGATGAAAAGATGAAATATTGCTGCTTGTTTTTCTTTTCTGCTTTGTTCTTGACTTCTGTGTTCTGGATAAAATTGTTGAATGGCTGCTTCTGTCTTTTTAATCAATCAACAGAATGGAATGAACTGGAATGACAATCCCATAGCTGGTAGGACTTTCGGTGAGACTATCCTTTGAACTAGCAAGACAATCTCAACAGCTAGCAAGACTTTCGGTATGACAATCAAATGAACTAGCAAGACTATCAGAATGAACTAGCAAGACAATCCTCCTCCCAGTGTAACTTTCGGTGAGACTATTGAAAATGGTCTGGCATGACAATTGTTATGACAATCCTGATTGTCATGCTAGTTAATTTTCAATTGTCTTGCTGATTTAATGCAGATTTTAATCCAATTAAAATTCTGAAAAACCTTAATATTAATTCAGAATTAATTAATCAATTAATTCAATTAATCAATAAATTAATCTTTGCAGATATAATTTATTTTCTTAATTAAATTATATGACTTAATTAATTAATAGAGAATTAATACTAATCTTGAGCAGCAACCATTCTTCTGAAAATCTTCTGAAAATCACTGTCAATTATGAATCAATTCCACCACTTCAATGTTGACACTCGATGTACTGTCTGGTTCATGAGTGCCTAACTTCCGTGACGTTTCTTCAAGCCTTGACCTTGATACTCTTGATTTTCTTCAGACTAAATCCTTGTAATTAATTGATACCCTGACGAGATCTCTGTCACTTGATTAAATCCACAATCTTGATTTATATCACTGAGGCATGATCAATTTCTTGAACTTCTTCCAGTGAATTAATTCCTCAAGTCTGTAGATGAACCTTGTTTCTGAATCCTTTGACATATATTACTTTGCGAGATCTCTTTGACGGTAGATCCACTATTTACTTATTACATTCTTATTTGAGTTGAGTTAAATCCTCGAATATACAAATAGGCTATGACATATGCCTTACAATCTCCCCCTATTTGTTTGTTAGACAATAACACACAAATACCTAGAGGATAACTCAACTAATAAATAAGAAAAAGATATAAACAGAAATGCAAAGTAAATAGCAGAAAAGTTCTGGATGATATTTAACCTTTTCCAGATTCCAAGTAAATGTTCCTCTAGACTGAACATATCTTTAAGCAGTTTCATCTTCTTTTGTACAACCACATTTCCTGTTGAGAAGCGCATATCTGTCTTGCTTCTCCCCCTATGAGAATCAACTGATTAAAGAAGATCACCTTCGTTTACCACCTCTCCCGTATAATAGGATCCGCAGATAAAAACCAATGGTACTCCCCTTTTGAAAACAGCTTCTTCCCTTACTAGAAAATCACCTTATGTTTACCACCTCTCCCGTACAATAGGATCCGTAATTACAAATAACAATGGTGTGGTGTAGTGTACATATGTATGATCTTTTTCTTACTCCCTGCTATTTCTCCCCCTTAGTTGAGGAATCCTCCAAACTATTACTTAAGCTTTTATCTCCCCCTTAGAGAAGGAATGTATGCCGTCGTCTGAAGGAGTTCTCATATTTCACTTGGTTGGAAAAGAAATAACAAGTGTTTCTCTTTCTTCCTCACCGTGAGTGTGTGATTCTGTTTAGTGTACCTCACATGTGTTTCACTCTTCTCTCCACTCGTGTTTACACTTATTCTCACAAGTGTATTACTCCACTCATAGCTCCAAAAAATCAGCTGTACCTGCAAGGAAAATCACCTTAGCCATCCTTAAGGAGGTCACAGGTGGTGCAATGGGAGTTCACAAATCCCCATCCTTGTTAAACTCGTCAGATGAATCTGAGTCATAATTTACAAGTTGCTAGTTTCCCTTTTAGGGTTCCAGATTTGAATTCTGGGAAGGTAAACAATGATCCAATGAATTTAGCATAAAGATCAAAGTTCCCTTCTAATGTCTGTGAAGACATTTCCTTGTGACTCATCAGGTAATATCTGAATCATTGTCAACAAGTTGCCGATCTGCACCTATGTCAGATCCACTATCCGTAGATGCATCCAGGGGATTTAAGCCTGGGGAGGTAGATACTGACCACTGACATATGGCTTTTGGATCAGTATCCTCTCCTAACACCTGTAAAGGCAATTGGTCCATTAACGAACCTTGAACAATCGAATCTGACCTTAAAATGGTCGAAACTCTTGTTTCCGTCAACTCATCCTTTGTGTGTGTAACCTTTCCTTGTGCATCAAGAATTGTTTATGTTTGAAGTGGTGACACTACATCGGATGCCTTGGCCGACAGGAAAAATTCAATAGACGCACCCTGTTGAGAGAATTAATCTAGTAACTGTTTTTGTGCCTTTTCAGCCATTACATCTTTTTGAGAAGATGTATGGGGGCTAGCAGTTGTCTCGGTTTAAATACTACTCATCTATGTAGGAGACAGAGCTACTGGGTTGACTTCAGAACCTTCCTTATGTGGTGTACTAAGGCACTATCTCCCTCACACTCACTCATACTTCATTTTAGTGGTAAGAGAGTGTTGGTTGGTTCTGTTTCTGTGTTTGTCTTTACAGTCTGGGATAGATGTTGTGGGTTTTCAACCTCATGACTGTCAATGAAAGAAAGCCATTGGAGACTGAACCTGTATCACAGAACATAGGGCAATATAGAGAGATAAAATGTACTTAAGATCTATAATGAATGAAAAATATACATTTAATCTTTTGAGAGTAATGATGTACAATAGTTATTTCAAAAGATTTTACATGAAATAAGAAATCACTAATGTAGAAAGAAGTTTGATTTACTCCTAAAACTCACTGCACATATAAAACAATATGATTGTGCCTAGTGATTAGGGAGTTATAAATATGACGATTGCTTGAGCAGTACACTAATTCATACCAACCTAAAGTGAGATCGTGAAGAAGAGATTGCATAGTCCAATAGATCTGCAGCTGCAAAGTCCATGAACTGTGGTGTACTGACTTCCTCTTTTGACTCACCAACCAGGAGTACACTTGTACACATCTTACTAGAGTCCAATTCCAAGTGTAATGTGCAGCAGGTGCCTGATATGTCGTAATATTCTCAAGTCTCGTCACTGGTGCTATATGTTAGATACTGCTTCCTGATAATAACCTAGCATAATATACAAAATTTCACTGATAACATATCCAGCTTGCAAACAACCATATCCCTCAGATAAACCTTTGCTGTTATCTCCAAAGGTAACCAGGGGGCCAGCTTTCTCAACCACATTTGATAGCAGGGCTCTATCTCCGGTCATATATCTTGATGATCCACTTGTCAAGAATCCACACTACCGGTTACACCTGTATACTGCCCTGCACTTCAAATGGATTAGACCTTCTTCGGAACCCAAACTTGGTTGGGTCCGGCATACTTGTAGAATTGTCCTTTGTCAGGCAAAACAACATTTTTAATTTTAATGGTCTCAACATCCTTAATGACTGAACATTTGACCTTGTAAACAACCTTAACAAATTTCTGTTTAGGCTTAGGCACAAATGTCTCCTTTCTAGCCTTAGAAGGACTAGCAGTCGTAGACCTATCATGCTTCTTGTTATTCACATGCTGACGAGGAGTAGTCTTATCATTAGAAACATGCTTACCATTAAAATAAGCATACATCATATTAAAAGCATAAGACATACAATTAGAAACACCACATGCTTTATGAGAGATATTAATAGCAGGCAATTTATGCATGGTAGACATGGCATTTTTGTTATCCAACTCATGTGTGTCTGAGTTAGTCTCAGTTACTTTCATAATTTTGACTGGAACTTTCGACACACTCGACTTGGAAACAACCTTCTCATTAGCAAGATCTTCAGCACGTATTTCTTCTTGAATAACAGAAGAGGTCGCATCAAATGGTTCAGCAATTGATGCTTTATAGAGGGGTTCATCAACACCCTTAAGCACATGTGGTACTTCCCTCGCTTTAGCACATACATGAGGAGGGGAGTTTATGCCTAATTCTCCAATAGCAACATTGTAATCATAACATATTCCAGATGTTTGATTAACAGCTTGCTTACCGTAGAACTCTTTAGCCTTCGAACAAGAATTGAAGTAGGCTCTAACCTTAGTCTCAAGACCAGTGATCTTGTCTTTGAGAATAGTTTCGAGTTTTCTATAACAGTCAACTCTATTCTCTAGAAAAGATACTTGTTCTTTTTGTTAGATATATTTAATAATGTCATGGCTAATATGTCTTATGTTTAGCTTTCAGATCTTGTGTGAACAGGATAGATCAGTACTTAACTGTTGATCAGTACTTATACTGGAAGTCAGGACTTAAGGATATCAGTACTTATATTATCAGGAGATAATCATCAGAAGATAGATATCAGAACTTAAGTGCTGAAGGACAATCAGATAAGGACAGTAGCTGATTAAAGGAAAGAAGATAGAGATAAAACATAAGAAGAGATATGCATGAAGAAGGAATTCCGTGAAGAATGGAATACTTGGAATAGAAGATATCTGATTGATATATTTTAGGAAGCAAAATTATATTCCATATCAATTAGCGATTATCTTGTAACTGTGTAGTATATAAACACAGGCATAGGGTTTACACTATAAGTGTTATCATTATCGAAGTTATTATTCTTTATAACCCTAGCAACTCTCGTGATATTTGTTCATCACTGAGAGGTAACAGTTCCATATTGTAACAGAGTTTATTGTTTCAATAAAGTTTGTTTTCTGTTCGATTTGAGTGTACTATACACTGTATTCACCCCCTCTACAGTGTGTGTGTGACCTAACAATTGGTATCAGAGCCTATCTGTTAACTTACATACAGTTAAAGATCCAAATACAATCATGTCGGATACAGAAACTCCAACTAAGCCTACCACAACTGAGGAACCACTAAAGACACAAATTCAGAGTCGGTATGAGACCATCAGAGTCCCCATACTGAGACCATCTGAATATCCCATATGGAAGGTAAGGATGACCATGTTCCTGGAAGCAACAGATCCAGAATACCTGGATAGAATCAAGGAAGGTCCTCACAAACCAACCAAACTCGCAGTTGCAGTTGCAGGTGAAGCAACAACGACCGTACCAAAGGAGAAGAGTGATTATACTGCTGAGGACATAGCATCAATTGCTAAGGATGCTAAGGTATGACACTTACTGCATAGTGCCATTGATAATGTAATGTCAAACAGGGTAATCAACTGCAAGACTGCTAAGGAGATATGGGATGCTCTGGAAACAAGATGTCAGGGAACTGACACAATTAAGAAAAACAGGAAGACAATACTCACTCAAGAGTATGAACACTTTGACTCAAAGACTAATGAGTCATTGAATGATTTATATGATAGATTTGTCAAACTTTTGAATGATTTGTCATTGGTTGATAAAGAGTATGATCTTGAAGATTCAAACCTTAAGTTCCTGTTAGCTCTTCCTGAATGCTGGGATTTGAAAGCAACGACAATAAGAGACAACTACAATCTTGATGAAACAACTCTTGACGAAATCTATGGAATGCTCAAGACACACGAGCTGGAGATGGAACAAAGAAGCAAGAGGAAAGGAGGAAAGTCAAGGACAGTTGCTCTTAAGGCTGAAGAAGAATTCCCCAAAGCAGCTTCCTCAAAGAAAGACAAGGGTAAAGCTCTTTTCATAAAGTCTGATACTGAGTCATCAAGTTCTGAGAGTGATGATGACTCAGATTCTGAAAGCTTGCCTGAGACTGATGCTGATGAGGAGATGATGAAACTGTGTGCTCTTATGGTGAAAAGAATCACAAAGATTGCATACAGGAAGTTCAGGAAGGGAAAGAAGTTTCCCAGGAAAAGCATAAGTTGTGATAAGAAGAATTTCAGAAGATCTGAAGGAAGAGGAGGAAAGTCTGACAGAGGAGATTACACCAATGTTAAATGCTATAACTGTGGTGAGAAAGGCCACATATCTCCTGACTACAAGAAGGTAAAGGGTGACAAAGGCAAGGCTCTTGTCACAAAGCAGAAAAGCTGGACAGACACCTCAGACTCTGAAAGTGAGGAGAACTATGCATTAATGGCAAATGCTGATAAAGAAAGTGCTGAGAGCAGTTCTGAAGCTGCTGAAACAAAGGTACCTCAGACTACTTATGCTTTTCATACTGATGATATTAATGAGTTGAGAAGATATCTTAAAACCATGTTTGTTAGCTATAGAGATCAAACTTTAACATGTGAAAGATTAACTTCTGAAAATCTTGCATATAAGAAAAGAAATGATTTCTTAGAAAAAGAGTTAGTCATATTTCATCAAACTCAGAAGGATAGAGATGATGCTTTTTATGTTAGGGATGAAGTGCTAAAAATGAATGAATCTCTAAAAACCGAGTTAGAAAAGGAAAGAGAGATAATCAGGACTTGGACTAACTCTGGCAGAACAACTCAAAATTTGCTAAGTAGTGAAAATTGGAAAGAGGGCTTAGGTTATGGAGAAAATAAGAATGATAAAGGAACTGAAGAAATTAAGCCTGTTGTTAAGCAAAAGCCAAAGTTAAAACCTGTTAAGTTTGTAACTGTAAAGTCTGATAATGAGAAATCAGAAGTTAAAGAGGAATTAACTTCTGACAAACTAAAACAGGAAAAGACAGCTGAAGTAAACATAGGCTTAATGACAAAGAAGCAGCTTAAGCATAAGCTGAAAGATGTCAAGAATGCAAACAAGGTAAAATCACCTAGGAAAAATAGGAATGGAAAGGAAGGTGTGAATAAAAGCAATGATTATAAACCTGTTCATGATGCACCTAGGAAAACATGTCATAACTGTGGAAGTTCTAACCATCTGGCTTCTTTTTGCAGGAAAAATAAGAATATTAACTCCTTACCTTCGAAATCAGGAGTTAAGAGTCAGTCAGTTAGATACAAACCACAAAATCCTTGTTTTCATTGTGGTAGTTTATGGCATTCCATTTATACTTGTAAGGAATATCATAGTCTGTACTATGATTATTATCATATAAAACCTTCTTTGAAGAAAGTTTCCATTGTTCCTTCTAGTATAAATTCTGATTCAAAGTCTGATAATGTAAATTCTGATAAGAAAAATGTTAACATAAACTCTGATGCTAAATCCGCTGCAAATGTTAACAAACTTAATAAGACCAAAGGATCCAAGCAAGTCTGGGTCCTTAAAACTAATAATTAGTGGTCTTTATGATTGCAGGGCAACAGGAAAAATATTCTAGTTCTGGACAGTGAATGTTCAGGTCATATGACTGGAAATAAGGCCCTGCTATCAGACTTTGTGGAGAAAGCTGGCCCAAGTGTTTCTTATGGAGATGGCAACATTGGAAAAACATTGGGATATGGCAATATCAATCTTGGGAATGTCATCATTAAAGAAGTAGCTCTGGTCTCAGGACTTAAACACAACCTTCTGAGTATAAGTCAAATCTGTGACAGAGGTTATCATGTTGATTTCTTTGAAGAACACTGTGAAATTGTGAGTAAATCTAAAGGCAAAGTTGTTCTGAAAGGATATAGACGTGGTAACATTTATGAAGCTAAGCTTTCAACAAGTACTGATGGCTCTGCAATCTGTCTGTTAAGTAGAGCATCAATTGAAGAAAGCTGGAATTGGCATAAGAAACTCTCTCATTTAAATTTCAACAATATAAATGAACTGGTCAAGAAAGATCTTGTGAGAGGATTGCCAAACACAGTATTTGCTCCTGATGGTCTTTGTGATTCATGTCAGAAAGCCAAACAAAGAAAATCTTCATTCAAGAGCAAGACTGAATCATCAATTCTTGAGCCTTATCATCTTATACATGTTGATCTATTTGGTCCAGTAAATGTCATGTCTATTGCAAAGAAGAAGTATGCGTTGGTCATAGTGGATGAGTTCACCAGATACACATGGGTGTATTTCTTGCACACAAAAAGTGAAACTGCATCTATCTTGATTGATCATGTCAAACAGCTGGATAAAATGGTCAAAGATTCTGTGAAAATTTTAAGGAGTGATAATGGCACTGAGTTCAAGAATTTGATAATGGAAGAGTTCTGCAAAAGCCATGGAATAAAGCAGGAATTTTCTGCTCCTGGAACTCCACAGCAAAATGGAGCTCAGTTGTGCCGACTGGTAGCAGGAGTGGCATGTAACAGCCATTCCTGAGGAGATCTGGGATTCTGTCCCACAGGAGGTGCTAACTCACCTCCTATTCTTCTATATGGACTACCATCGCCATCTGGAGCGATTAGAGGAGGAAAGGCGGGAAGCTATCCGTCAGCAAGAGCGAATCATACGACTCGCCATCTTGTTCGTCGAAGATAGGAAGAGGAAGATGACTTAATCTCGTCTTATTCCTGTTCTTCTTCATCCTCAGCTTTGTCAGGCTTCTTAGCTAGGACTAAAGCTGTTGACGTTAGGATTAGAAGCTTAGGGAAAATCTTGTATTGATGTAATTTCTATTTCATACATGTATTGACTTGATATATTAATGAAAACTGTTTTTACTTCAAGATTTTGTCTCTGAGTTATTTTATCTTGTGTTGTTAAATCCTGCTTGATATTCTGATGACCATTTAAATTTTGTCTTCATTTAAGTTCTGATTCTCTATCAGCACTTATTCATCGAAATTATCTCGGTCATTTTTAACATGATTCATTTTCAGAATATTAATGTTGCAGTGAAAAATAATTCAATTAGTGCTAACGGTTTAAATTTTGAATTAAAACTGTGTCTCTTGATAAATGGAACGGTTTTTCCTTGAAACAAGGCAACTGGGTAAGTAATCATTCCTGTTTTCTCGAGCCCAGTAACTATCCGTTATTACTGCATGTCTGACAGGTGTCCAACGGTAACATTTTTTTTCAGAGTATAAGAACAACAGAGAGAATATTTCTTTAATCTTTTATTTTCTTTATACTTTATCTCTCTTCTTACTTTTACTCTATTTCTCATTCTTTCTCACATTGGTTTTTCATACAGACATTATCTCAAACACCTAACAGGCATACTTGAATCTCAATATTTTTTCACATGGCACCAAAGGATTTAATCATTGATGGAGCAAAGTTTGTTCCAAACAACTATGCTGCAATTCTTGATCATGCTGAAGCTCCATCTGAATTACACTTTGTGCAAGATCTTCTTGCACATAGTGAGGTTGGGTACGCCTTAACTCAGCCTGAATTATTTTCAAGTCAACAAGTTCTGCGGTTCTGGAGGACTGGAGTTTTTGATGATGGTGGTAAACGAGGAACTCCCAGTATTATCTTCCAAGTGGGTGATTCATCCTATGTAGTCACTCCTGGTACAGTACGAAGAGCATTACATCTTCCAGAAGATTGTACCTTCTCTATACCAGAGGAATCAGAACTTCGGGGGTTAATGACTGATTTGGGATATGAAAAGAGTCTGACGAAACTTGGACAGTTGAAACGGGCTAATATCAGAAGAGAATGGAGTTTCTTCTTCGATTGCATCACCAAGGCTTTTGGCAACAAGTGTTCAAATTTTGATGCCATCCCAATTCTGAGTCAGCACATCGGGTATGCTATTATCCATCAAACTCATTTTGATTTTGCAACTGGAATAATTGGTTTTATTGGGGATAGGATGACAGAGGATCGAGATGTTGTTTATTTTGCTAGATTCTGTCAACTTATTTATACGTATTGTACTGCTGAACCCCAGTTAGTCAGCACTCAAACCCCACCTTTTAAGGTTGCAAAAAGGTACTTTAACGACCTGATAAATGCTGACACAAAGAAATCAATGGTGAGACAATTACAGATTCCTCAGTCTGTGAAACAGATTCTGGTAAATGCTGATCCTGCTACTTACAAATCTGTTTACTCAAATGTTCAACCAACTCACCATAACCAAAATCCATCAACCTCAGTACCTACCTCTCATTCTACTCAACCTACCCTCAGAACTTATCTCAAATCCTATCTCTCCACTTCACAGACTGCTCAACCTTCTTCATCAGCACCTACTGTGAAGCCTACATCCTCTAAGCCAAAGAGAACAAAGACTGTTCTTCAAACACCTCAAAAGAGGAGAAGCATTACTTTGAGAGATGAATCAGATTCTGAGGATCAGATTCCCTCTTCAGAACCTGTGGTAAATAAAGCTGAGAAGGCAACTTCTCAGAAGGATTCTGCAATTGGGGGTTCTAGGCTTCTCAAGAGGCTTAGACGTATGACGGTTCCTGAAACTCCCAAGGAATCCAAATCAACAAGGAAGTACAAGAAACAGAGGGCACAAAGGCCAGTTTCAGATGATGAGGAGGAAGCAGCTAAGGAAGGGATCAGGAATCTCTGATCTCACAAAACAAGGAATTTGCTCCAGTCACTTCTTCTCCATCAACTCCATCTCAGGAACCTGTATCTGACAAGGCCAATTCACCTTCTGTGTCTCTTGTTGATCCAGGCACAAGTGCTGAAATTGATATTCAGAACCTGGTTGTGCCTGAAATACTTTTCTTAGAAGCTCCAACAACAAATAATCCTTCCACAACACCTGTTACTGATGCTGTTCAAACTCCTGAGTTATCACTAACACCTTCTCTGCATCAAGATGCTGATGATCAGATTTTAGGTGAGCATCATGATATGGCTGTTGATCAGAACTTAGTATCAGATTAGCAATTAGAGGATGCTGAAGCCTCCATTGCTACTCACACTGTTGTCTTATCAGAAGATACTGATTCTCTAAGTTCTGATGCTGCAAATGTTGGAGATACTGGTGAGGCTGCTACAACTGTAGATGCTGATGAAGCAGGTCCTTCAGGACATACTCCTCCACTGACTCTTCCTAAGTCTGAACTGGTAAAGGAGTTGTTTATCAGGGATGCACCAGTACCTTGGAGTGAAACTCCTGCAGGTCAGGAGTGGACTAAGGAATGGAACTCAGTTTCATGTGTTCCAAATGCTTTACATCTTGCTGAGCACTTGACTAAAGCTGATGAAATGTTACATTCTGATGATTTTAAAACCCAGCTTAGAGTCACTGCATTGAGTACTAAACATCTACAAGGTCTTCATTCCAACACTCATGCAGAGCTACACAAGATTCAGGAGAACTTTATCAAACAGGAACAAGTTTGGAAAATTGATAAGAAAAAGTTCTTCCAACCTACCATTGACATGGTTGCTTATATTGAGAAAACTCAAGAGAAGCAACAAGCTCAGATTGATCAAATTCTGACAAATCAAGCTTCTCAGCAATCGCAACTTACTGAAATCCAGACCTCAGTGGAACTACTTATCTCTCTTTTATTACCTGCTGATGCCAAAAAGGGGGAGAAGGTAATTAAGTCCAAATGCAAAACCAACAAGACACTGCAAGGAAAGGATGATGGAAAAGATGACCAAGGAAACTCTGGAATGGATAGTGGTCATAGTCAAGGTAGAAGGTTTACATCAAGACAAGCTAGTCACAGAACAAGTTCTGATACTGGGAAAAGAATAAGTTCTGCTGCTGGTAAAAGGATAAGTTCTGATGAACTTCTAGATCTTGATGAGGAAATGTCAAGACAGTTATTTCTTCAAGAAAATCCAGGGATGGACTTGGAAAGTTTAAAGGAAGAAGAAGCCAGACTTAAATCAGAGAAAGTCACATCTAAATCTGAAGCTTCTGGTAAAAAGTTACTTCCAAAACCTAAAGGCATTGTGATCAAAGAAAGGATACATACTGAAGAAACTTTGGCTAGATCACAACCACAGATAGATCCAAGATCCAAGGGTAAAGAAAAGGTTGGTGAACCTATCAAGCCTTATGTACCTCCTGAGGAAGAAGAAATTACTGATGGAAAAGGTGATCTTGCTCTGACTTCAAGAAAAGTTCTTAAAACAACCTCTGACATGGCTCAAGTTGTTCAGAGTCAAGAAATTGTAAGTTCTGATATTCAGAAGAAGCAAGTAACCTCTGACAGTGCTCAAGTTAACTTGATATCAGAAAATAGATCTAAAACACTCCTACCAGGATTCACTAAAGCAAAACAGACTCAATCTTTGAAGACTACTCCAAGTGGTTTTGAAGCAAGAGTAGTTACTGGAAAGGAAGCTAGAGATAAAATTGGATTGGGAAGTGCTGATGAAAGAAGAGTACACAACACTACCGATGATCCAACTTCCTTGAGTGAACCAGGTATTGGAGCAACTCCTGAGAGATTGAATCAACTAGAATCTGTACAGATGGTTTACCATACCTACTTGAAAGAATACATCATGTTGTATTTCATGACAGATGGTAGGGTTTATCATATAAGACAAAATGCCATTCCTTTGAAGTATTTTGAAGAATTGGAGCATGTACTTTTCTTACTTCAAGTGGATGACAGAATAACAGAGACTGCTGCAAACTACTTAAAAGAACAGATTCAGAGACAGAAAAGGCTTTATTCTGTTAAGTCTGACAGCAGATATGTTCCAAAGTACAGAGATCACAATGGGGATATTGTAGATATGAAGCCTAATACTGCACAGATCAGAACGTATCTTGGTATTAAGGGACTTGAATTCAATCTTGAATCTGACAAAGCTTATGTCATAAGACTAGACCAGGAGTTAAGGAAAGCAAAGATTAATGATCTCAGAGCTGCAATCTTTCAAACTGGTGAAGATACTGCAGAGCTTAAAGGTGTTAAAAGGAGAATGATTGATGAACTAAGATATGCTGAGAAATGTTTATTGAAGAACTATCTCAGAACAACTCCTGACATCAGAGAGATCAGAAGATGATGAAGCCAAGTCGAAGATCTACAACTGCTTAAATTCTGATATTTATGCAGATTGAAGTTGTTATCAGAAGTTGAAATTGGTAAAACTTTAAGGACTGTAAGTTGTAGTTATCTAGTCTATTTCTCATGCATTTGTACTTAATGTTTTTGACATCATCAAATATCTGTTTAACTTGTATATTTTGTTAATTTACAAGTTGGGGGAGATTGTTAGATATATTTGATAATGTCATGGCTAATATGTCTTATGTTTAGCTTTCAGATCTTGTGTGAACAGGATAGATCAGTACTTAACTG
The DNA here is from genome assembly GCF_009905375.1 of Apium graveolens. Lineage (NCBI taxonomy): Eukaryota > Viridiplantae > Streptophyta > Magnoliopsida > Apiales > Apiaceae > Apium > Apium graveolens. The sequence goes on along the minus strand of NC_133649.1, from coordinate 39,994,389 downwards.
TTGATCAGTACTTATACTGGAAGTCAGGACTTAAGGATATCAGTACTTATATTATCAGGAGATAATCATCAGAAGATAGATATCAGAACTTAAGTGCTGAAGGACAATCAGATAAGGACAGTAGCTGATTAAAGGAAAGAAGATAGAGATAAAACATAAGAAGAGATATGCATGAAGAAGGAATTCCGTGAAGAATGGAATACTTGGAATAGAAGATATCTGATTGATATATTTTAGGAAGCAGAATTATATTCCATATCAATTAGCGATTATCTTATAACTGTGTAGTATATAAACACAGGCATAGGGTTTACACTATAAGTGTTATCATTATCGAAGTTATTATTCTTTATAACCCTAGCAGCTCTCGCGATATTTGTTCATCACTGAGAGGTAACAGTTCCATATTGTAACAGAGTTTATTGTTTCAATAAAGTTTGTTTTCTGTTCGATTTGAGTGTACTATACACTGTATTCACCCCCTCTACAGTGTGTGTGTGACCTAACACTTTTAACTTATCTTGATTAATGTGCACAAGTCTTAATTCATTGACCTCTTTCTCAAGGTCTTTGATCTGCTGACTTAACAGTTCATTATCACGATGAACACAATCTAAGGAACCTCCTAGATGATAAACTAATTCAGCATCAGTATATTTTACCTCTTTTCTTGATGATGAAGTTTTTCCATCAATAGCCATAAGAGCAAGATTCCCTTCTTCTTCATCTTCACTGTCAGTATCATCCAAGCTTCTTCCCTTTGCCAGATAAGCCCTTTCAGAGTTACTCTTCTGATTTGAATCATAAGAGTTCTTCCTTACTTGCTTTGGCTACCTACATTCTGTGGCAAAGTGTCCCAACTCATTGCAGTTATAGCATCTAATGGTGCTCCGATCAACCATCCCTGTTTTGTATCCACCACTACTGGTGTTAGAGGATGAAGATCCACCTGTCTGGAATCTGTTGTAGTTGGACTTGTACTTGAACTTGGGATTTCTCATGAATCTGCCATTGGAGAATCTCTTGACAATTTGGGCCATTGACTCATCTTCCAATTGCTCCAGCTCTTCCAAGAAATAAAAATCATCACTGGATTGATTTGTAGTAGGAGGATCATATTCTGCTACTATCACATTTTCCTCAGCCTTGGAAAACTGTACCATTCTCTCCGACTATTGAGATTGTTGTTGTTGTTGACCTTCAGCTACAAGAGCAGTAGATGTGCTGACCATTCTATCTTTCCCGTAGACTTCCTTCTGCTGAATTTGCTCCAACTCATAGGTTTTCAACACACCATAGAGTCTATCCAAAGAAATCTCACTCAGATCTCTAGCTTCTCTAATGGTAGTGATTCTATGTTCAAGATGAGTTGGCAGTGTTAAAAGGAACTTTTTGTTGACCTCCCTGATTGAATAATATTTTCCATTTATGTTCAGGTTATTGATCAATGCATTGTACCTCTCAAACACTTCAGAAATTCCTTCTCCTGGATTTGATTTAAAATGTTCATACTCAGAGGTTAGGATCTCCAACTTGTTCTCCCTAACTTCCTCTGTGCCTTCATTAATCACCTCAATAGTTTCCCACATGTGTTTGGAATTTTTACAGTTCATCACATGTCTGTTCATCAAGGGATCAAGAGAATCAATTAATATTAATTGAAGGCTGGCATCCAAGGAGGCTTCTTCCTTTTCAGCAGGAGTAAAATCTTCGGGCTCTTTTGGATAGGTTCTAGCATTGGTAATCACAACATCATCTTCTATCACCTCTGGTTCAATAACCATCGGAGTTTTTGGACCCTTCTTTAACAAGTTCAGATATTTGGGATTTGCAACTTGTAAAAATAATAGCATCTTCTTCTTCCACATGATGTAATTTTCTTTATTAAATAGTGGAATTTTAACGGTTCCAACTTTTTGTGAAGTCATTATGAATTTTTGAATAAATAAAAATTCAAGGAGTTGAAAAATCACAAAAGTCTAGGATCTTGATTTGTTCGTTAATCAGAAGGCTCTGATACCAATTGTTAGGTCCCAATGTGTTTGTAGAAGGGGGGTTGAATACAAACAGTACCGAATAATTGAATTAAATGCGGAATAAAAAATTGAAACAAAATTCAAGTTAAATAAAAATATTATTAAACTTGAAAGGTGTTACAACAACTGTATCGATTACAAGGAATTAATCTCAAATTAATTATTACAAATCTAGAATAAATTCGACATGAACTTTTTCTATTTTTGCAATAATTAGAATCAAATGCTAAAAGCGATTTGAGATTAAGTTCTAGGGATTTTGATCCGCTAGATTGTTACACAAGAACAAGATAAAGATTTCTAGTGGTTTGGATTTAACTTTATAAACTAGAAATTTGATCTTGAAGTTTGCAGATGAAAAGATGAAATATTGCTGCTTGTTTTTCTTTTCTGCTTTGTTCTTGACTTCTGTGTTCTGGATAAAATTGTTGAATGGCTGCTTCTGTCTTTTTAATCAATCAACAGAATGGAATGAACTGGAATGACAATCCCATAGATGGTAGGACTTTCGGTGAGACTATCCTTTGAACTAGCAAGACAATCTCAACAGCTAGCAAGACTTTCGGTATGACAATCAAATGAACTAGCAAGACTATCAGAATGAACTAGCAAGACAATCCTCCTCCCAGTGTAACTTTTGGTGAGACTATTGAAAATGGCCTGGCATGACAATCGGTATGACAATCCTGATTGTCATGCTAGTTCATTTTCAATTGTCTTGCTGATTTAATGCAGATTTTAATCCAATTAAAATTCTGAAAAACCTTAATATTAATTCAGAATTAATTAATCAATTAATTCAATTAATCAATAAATTAATCTTTGCAGATATAATTTATTTTCTTAATTAAATTATATGACTTAATTAATTAATAGAGAATTAATACTAATCTTGAGCAGCAACCATTCTTCTGAAAATCTTCTGAAAATCACTGTCAATTATGAATCAATTCCACCACTTCAATGTTGACACTCGATGTACTGTCTGGTTCATGAGTGCCTAACTTCCGTGACGTTTCTTCAAGCCTTGACCTTGATACTCTTGATTTTCTTTAGACTAAATCCTTGTAATTAATTGATACCCTGACGAGATCTCTGTCACTTGATTAAATCCACAATCTTGATTTATATCACTGAGGCATGATCAATTTCTTGAACTTCTTCCAGTGAATTAATTCCTCAAGTCTGTAGATGAACCTTGTTTCTGAATCCTTTGACATATATTACTTTGCGAGATCTCTTTGACGGTAGATCCACTATTTACTTATTACATTCTTATTTGAGTTGAGTTAAATCCTCGAATATACAAATAGGCTATGACATATGCCTTACAAAACCTTTCGTGAATAATGTACAATGTAATATAATCCCTTTAACTAAATATTATAGATTAAACTAGAGGCATGTAATGTGTCATCCTCATCATAGTTTAATCCAAGTTTCCTTGATCAATGAGTAGATTATCATATCAAATCAACAGTTGATCGTGGCCACACATTTCATAGTCTAGCTCACACAAGAGGCTCAATAATATCACTCCTAAAATAGGAGGGTTAAATCCCATCTAGATTATTCATATTTCTCATACGATTCATAATATACCCAATGTACACTTTTATCATTACCCGATCAAGGATAACTTTTAATGGAATCAATGTATATTAATTCTCGTATAGAAATATAATGACTTCAGGTCTAAGGACCATTACATCATTATCACTGTGAGAATTACTTATGACACAACAAACATGTAGAATCTCACATCGGGTCTGTCCAACACCATGTACATATACATATGCCTGTGTTTTTGACTTTAGTATTACTATACATATGATCAATAAGATGTGATCATCAGTCAACAAACACACCAGTCTTAATGTATTATTATTGTCTCTTAATAATAGTACTCGACCAGGGACCTTTACGAATATTGATACTATTCTCATAATCTCATTTCTAAGTCATGTACTTAGAGATATAGAATTGCATATCATATTCCAAGGACATTTATTAATGTAACATTTATATCACAGTAAATTAAGAATTAATAAATTATAAAAGGAATAATCGATAGAACATAAACATTAATAGTCCAAATGTCTTAAAATAAAACATCATAGTGTTGTCTCTAGGGCACAAACACTAACACCTATGACCAATGAATTCTAGCTAGTGAACTGTGGAATTAATATAGTACATCGCAACTCTTTTACCAATTTTCACGTGTTAGGGGGAAGTAATTATCCTGACTTATCTCCTCATATTTGAATATCGTACCAACTCTTCGTGCTAGTTTAATTTTAGTTAATTTAAATTAGTTTTCATTAATTAATTTAGTTATAAAAATCTTCAACACTTTTTATGCTCGACAACTGAATTGTTAGATATTACTTACAAATTAATACGAATATAGAGTCCTTGAGGTACGATAAATGGTATTACTACTATATTACATGTTTGCGATTGTGTACACTTGCACATATAGATTTTACGCAACAACAACTCAGAGCTATCCGTTTACATATACGAGAAGGCTCAACAATGAACAACACCTCAATTCAACAAGAAAACCAACATATCTTAAATGTATATATGTGTGTGTGTGAGAGAGATATGAAAGACTAGGGTTTGTTGTTTCTCTTCTTTTCTTGAAAAAGTAACATCTTTGTGTCTATATCTCATATATTTATCAAGAGTATTATTATTATAAAGTAATAATTATTCTCATTTAGATATCAATATATGAATATATACAACAAGCTTATTTATAAATATTCATGAAATTAATTTTAGTATTGAGTTGCCCTTGAACTTGATATAGTATAATACAACTCAAGACTTGAGCTAAGTCATAAGCACTACAGGAAGTCCCAATTTTCAGACTCACAAGCATGAGCCTATGCTTAGGTCCCCTAATCAGCCTCACAAGCCCTGAGCTTACATTCAAGTCCCTTGAGTATGTCAAGAGAATTCACAACTCTTGTCAACTAAAACTAAAATAACATTTATATAAATAAGCAACATTGCTCTCATTTCTTCATAAATTACACTAAGAAAATTTCTTGGATCCAAATATGAAAGTTTACGTTCTTATGAAAAGGAACAACCATCACTTGTTAGTTTCCGGAAATTTCATCAAGAACATACATTGATTAGTGTCTTGAAAATTTCCACTTTTAACACACGTGACCTAATAGGCAATATTTTTTTGTATAATTGTAGTAGCTCTTTTGAGCTACCCATGCCGAAACAACTGTTAGAATTAATATTTATATAAATATTATTTCTATAGTTTGCTTTAAAAGAAAAATCTAGAAAAAATCTTCAAGACTTCTAGAAAAATCTTCAAGACTTTTCAGTTTGTGACTTTTCACTTTGGAGCCTTTTTACCTCCTTGTATTAATGGTGTCTTTTGGCCATTCTTGGAGTTACAAGTTTGAGCTCTTATAAAAGGAGGTCTCCCCCTCATGTTTGCACACACAAAACAATTTTCCTCTCATATAGATATAAGTATATTTTTGGGCAATGATCAAGAGTGTTTTCAATCTATTTCTTTGTACTACACCAAAGAAATAGAAGTCGTGTAACCTTGGAGGTTGATTGCTAAGAGGCCGTGTGTACGTAGCGGGGCAAATTCAACTTTAGGGCAGTATTAATTCACGCCACGACTCCTTCATTCTCTCAAGTTCTTTTCGGTTTGCTCTCTTCTTTTCCTACATTCTAAAGTTGAATTTTGTGTTAGCATATATCTTATCTGCCACCATGAATTCCAATACTTTTATTCATGATATGTCTAAATTAGACCCTTTTGATGGGAAAAATTATAAAATGTGGTCCGATAAGATGGAGTTTTTCTTGAGTCAAATTGGAGTAGATTATTGTCTCACTAAAGACTCAGCCCCTGAAAATTCTGGAAAAGATTTCGAGAAGGATAATAAGACTTGTCGTGGAATGTTATTGCATTATATGACATCTGCTTTATATTTAATCTATAGCAAGTCCTTAAAGGCCAAAGAAATTTGGGATGCTTTAAAAACCAAGTATGGTTCTGATGATTATGGGACTAAGAAATATGCATGTAGTCGTTGGCTAAATTTTCGTATGTCTGATGATAAGCCTGTTCTTCAACAAGTTCATGAGTATGAATATTTATGTGCTGATATTATTGCTGAAGAAATGAAAATTTGTGAAATGTTTCAAGCTAATTGTCTTCTTGAAAAATTACCACCATCTTGGCAAACATATGTTCATTCTATGAAGCACAAACAGAAGGACTTCACTCTGCAAGAGTTAGTGTCTCACATCAAGATTGAGGAACAAAATCGAATTCAAACAAATGAAACAACACTTGGTCATTCTTCATTTACTGCTAATCTTGTTGAGTCAAAAGATGTAGGTCATACGAAAGGACCAAAAGGTAAAGGTCCAAATCAGTTCCATGGCACTAAAATGAAAAATAAGAACTTCAAATGGAGAAGGCAGTTTAAAGGAAATTGCTTCACTTGTGGAAAATTCGGGCATGCCGCAAAGGAGTGTAGGCAAGGAAAGGGACCTGGTTCAAAAACAAAGGAAGACAAATCTCAGACTCAGGCCAATCTCACTGAAGAAATCATAGCTGCTGTTGTATCTGAAGTAAATTTGGTGAGCAATATTTCTGAATGGGTGGTGGATACCGGTGCAACTCGTCATATTTGTTCAAATAAGGATATGTTCCAGGACTATGATAAAGCATCTGATGGAGAATGTGTCTTCATGGGCAACTCAAGCACTGTGAGTATACTTGGAAAGGGAAAGGTTTCTCTTAAACTTACTTCTGGAAAAACTATTGCTTTGCATAATGTTTTGCATGTCCCTGATATTCGTAGAAACCTGATTTCTGGAGCCTTATTGAACAAAGCTGGTATTAAATTAACCTTTGAATCTGATAAACTTGTTCTTACTAAAAATGGTGATTTTGTGGGCAAAGGCTTTTGTAATGGTGGGCTGTTTGTACTTGATATTTTGACTGATAATAAAATTGTTACTGCTTCTGCTTATATTGCTGAATCTGTTACCTTATGGCATGCTAGACTGGGTCACGTAAATGTTGCTTCTGTGAAAAGGCTTAAACAACTTAGGCTAATCCCTGAATTCAGCAATACATCTTTTGATAAATGTGAAGTATGTGTTGAAGCAAAGCACCCTAAAAAGGCCTTTAATAAAATCGGAAACCGGTCTTCGACATTGCTTGAATTAATTCACAGTGATTTAGGTGACTTTAAGAACACTATGAGTAGAGGAGGTAAACGTTATTATATTACTTTTGTGGATGACTTTTCACGATTCACCAAGCTCTACTTGTTGAGTTTGAAAGATGAGGCCGAAGAAAAATTTCTTATTTATAAGGCTGAAGTTGAGAAATAATTGAATAAAAATATTAAAAGGTTAAGAACAGATAGGGGTGGTGAATATGATGGAGCAACTCTAAAGAAATTCTGTGAACTTAATGGGATTATTCACGAGGTTACAGCACCATATACGCCTGAACAAAATGGGGTAGCTGAACGAAAAAATAGAACTCTTAAAGATGTGATGAATGCTATGCTTATCAGTTCAGGAATGCCTTCTAATATGTGGGGTGAAGCTATTTTATATGCTTGCTATGTGCTTAATCGTGTGCCGCATAAAAAATCTGATAAAACTCCTTATGAATTATGGAAGGGTTTCGCGCCCAACTTGAGTTACCTTAAAGTGTGGGGGTGTTTGGGAAAAATTGGGCTCCCAGATTTTCAAAGAAGTAAAATTGGTCCCAAGACTGTTGATGGTATTTTTGTTGGTTTTAATGGTGGTGCATATAGACTTATTCTTAAAGATGCATATGGTTTTGGTCCATTTAAAGAGTCAAGAGACGTTGAATTTTTTGAGCATATTTTTCCTATGAAAGCTAATGTGCAATCATGTTTAGCATCTGGATCTTCTTCATCAGTGTCACATCATAATATTACATCTACCGATGCAAATCATGAGCCTAGAAGGAGTAAAAGAGCTAGAGTCGAGACTAGCTTTGGACCTGATTTTCTAACTACTTTTTTGACTGAAAAAGAGTTTGTAGGTGAGCAGGAGATAAATGTTTTCATTCTTGAAGAAGACCCTAAAACCTATGAGGAGGCTATGAGATCAATTGATTCTAATTTTTGGCGAGAGGCTATTAATAGTGAAATTGAGTCCATTATGAATAATAATACTTGGGTTTTATGTGATCTTCCTCGAGGTTGTAAAGCACTGGGAAGCAGGTGGATTTTTAAAAAGAAATATAAATCTGATGGATCAATTGAAAAATACAAAGCCAGGTTAGTGGTTGGTGGACATCGACAAAAGAAAGGTGTTGATTTCTTTGATACTTACTCTCCCGTAGCAAATATTTCCACCATTAGAGCCTTAATAGCTCTTGCATCTATTCATAATCTCATTGTGCATCAAATGGACGTGAAGACTGCCTTTTTAAATGGAGATTTAAATGAGGAGATATACATGAAGCAACCAGAAGGATGTGTTGTCCCGGGATATGAAGACAAGGTATGTCGGCTTATAAGATCATTGTATGGCCTCAGACAAGCTCCGAAAGACTGATATGAATTTTTTTATCAAACTATCATCTCTGATGACTTCCAAGTAAATGATTCTGATGCATGTGTTTATTCTAAATTTGATCAATTTGGTTGTGTGATCATATGTCTATATGTTGATGATATGTTAATTTTTGGTACCAATATTGATGTGGTAAATACTAGCAAGGCCTTCCTAAGTTCCTGTTTTGATATGAAGGATTTAGGAGAGGCAGATGTGATTCTTGGCATAAAAATTACTAGGAATTCATATGGGTTGTCGTTAAACCAGTCTCATTATGTTGAGAAAATTTTAAAGAAATTTAATCAATTTGATTGTACCCCTGTGAAGACACCATATGATCCTAGTATTCATTTGAAAAAGAATAAAGGTCATAGTGTTTCCCAAGAAGAGTATGCCAAGATAATTGGAAGTGTAATGTTTTTGATGAATCATACCAGGCCTGATATAGCATATGCTGTTAGTAGACTGAGTAGATACACTCACAATCCTAATCGTGATCATTGGGGTGCTTTGATTAGATTGTTGAAGTATTTAAAGGGTACTATAAATTGGGGTTTGCATTATCAAAGAAGTCCTCATGTTTTGGAAGGATATTGTGATGCAAATTGGGTGTCGGATAATGATGAGATTCAATCTACTAGTGGTTATGTATTCACTCTTGCTGGAGCTGCTATATCTTGGAAATCTTCAAAACAAACTTGTCATGCTAAATCCACACAAGAATCTGAGTTTATTGCGTTGGAGTTGGCTGGTCAAGAAGCTGAATGGCTAAGATGTTTACTTGTTGATATTCCTTTGTGGGGGAAGCCAGCTCCATCAGTTTCAATGCATTGTGACTCACAAGCTGCAATGGGACTAGCGAATAATCAACTCTACAATGGGAAGAAAAGACATATTCGCTTGAGGCATGCTATAATTCGAAGTCTGATCAGAAATAATGTGATATCACTCGAGTATGTAAAATCAGAGAGGAATATTGCAGATCCTCTCACCAAAGGCCTTTGTAGAAAATTAGTGTTGGAGTCAGCACAAGGAATGGGTTTAAAGCCTATTGTGGAGTGAATTGTGATGGACACCCATCTTAAACTTGTTTAAGTTCAATGGGTCAAACGAAATCATAAAAGAACTCATGTTTATATACTACTACCATTCCTATTAATAAAGTGATGTAGTATTTTTATTATTGTCACATGTGTTAGGATGAGCTAATGCTCTTAATAAGTTCATAGTCTCGTAAGAGGTGGTTTGCGACAATACAAACTTGATGAACTTACCTATGTGAATGTGGGGCTATTGCCCAACCCCTTATGAGAGTCCTTTGGCGAAGGACCTCTAGAGCGTTCACGAAAATCCAGGTACAATGTGGGGGCACTTATATAAAAATATAATTTGCGAAATCACTTCTTGATTTGAGAAAGGTTAAAGTGCGCAAATATGTTTTCACTAACTTCCGTGAGAGGTTCAAGGATTTTTCTACCTCACATGGTTTTGAGGCATGTTTGTATGCACCGGTATCAATTCAAGTCCACAAGACATTGGTGCTTAAGAAACCGACTATCCATTGCCCATTAAATTACTTAAATTATTTTTCTTTTGCAGCATGTGGGGGAATGTTAGAATTAATATTAATATAAATATTATTTCTATAGTTTGCTTTAAAAGAAAAATCTAGAAAAAATCTTCAAGACTTCTAGAAAAATCTTCAAGACTTTTCAGTTTGTGACTTTTCACTTTGGAGCCTTTTTACCTCCTTGTATTAATGGTGTCTTTTGGCCATTCTTGGAGTTACAAGTTTGAGCTCTTATAAAAGGAGGTCTCCCCCTCATGTTTGCACACACAAAACAATTTTCCTCTCATATAGATATAAGTATATTTTTGGGCAATGATCAAGAGTGTTTTCAATCTATTTTTTTGTACTACACCAAAGAAATAGAAGTCGTGTAACCTTGGAGGTTGATTGCTAAGAGGCCGTGTGTACGTAGCGGGGCAAATTCAACTTTAGGGCAGTATTAATTCACGCCACGACTCCTTCATTCTCTCAAGTTCTTTTCGGTTTGCTCTCTTCTTTTCCTACAACAACCTCTTATGGTCATGTGTTGATTAGCACCATATCTCCCTTTCCTCAAAACTGAACATTGCAACCTTGTTTGTCTCTTTGGTGTTGAACTACAAGGCTTGCAATTTTTTCTAATTTTAAGCTCCACTTAAGAGGTTGAACACCCACCTCAGCCCTTGCACCACCATGTGCATCGAGGTATGCCTATGCAATCGCTTTGAGCTGCGATGCTGGAGTTGTGGTGGATGTGAGCAGGGGCCCTTGTGATGAACAATGGGATATCTCAACAGCTAATACCAATAGTAAGAATATCCGAAAGATTTCCATCTTTTCTTAATACTACTTGCAAGGGATTAGGTCCTTATATATATATGCAAATTATTCACAGCCAACTTGGCTGAAATACACCAGGCACAATATTTCATTGCGGTGCGGCTGCCACAATAAAACATTGCGACAGTTGAGAGTTACAATAATGAAACATTGCGGTTAGAGTATCCCATCCAATGATTTTTGGGGATAAGTTTCCATATACATATATACACACACATATAGGGTAAGGTTATAAAAAGAACCTACTTATCAAGAGAACAAGAGAACCACCATCTAGACTGTTGATTAAACATAATTTCAATTTATTTAAAATACAAGACATAATGGAAATTTAGTAAATATATATGGCAATGATTATGTATTCTATAACATATACTGTCTATAATATTACAATTCACAACCAACTTTAATTAAGGAATTATGAGAATCTTTTCATTTTTGGAAAGAAATCATGATAGCTAACATAGAGCTTTATACTTTTGTTTTAATATATATTATACGTTATAAGAAAGTTGTACAAGAACACTAAAAGTTCTTGGATTGACCTATTTATCACAACGATTCTTTTTAAAATAACCCTCATCAAACTACGTGATATAAGAACCCTAAGTGCAATCCATCCGGTGTCATATTATTGTTCTTATTAATATTATTAATCCTTTATATATGTGTGCATAACTACAATAGATACTAAGTCAAAAGAAGATTTGTTTATCTTTAAAGATAAGTGAGATAATGGTTACAATACGTAGGTGGAAATTTTATATTTTGTTCTACGATTACGATAAGAAAGTTTAGTGTTTTTTTTGAATAACGAAAGTCGTTGTGTTTTTATTGAATTTTTTGTGTTCTTGATTGATTTTTTTTTTCTTGATTGATTATTTATTTGGTTTATGATAGTCGTGCAAATTTATTTCGGATTAGATGGAATGCTATCGTGGATCTTATTTATTTCCATATGAGTGTATCATCGATTGAAGAATCATTGAAAATAGAAGGTGAGAATGACCAATTATAAGATTTGAATATTCATAAATTCATTGAGGTGTTCAATATCTTTTTTTTAGAATTGGTTCTTTAACCGCAATATGTAATTTTATTTGAGGCTATCGGATAATAATGATGTAAATTGTTACTCCTTGTTTCTTTTGGTAACAAGTGGAGCAATTTGATTTCTGTCATTAGAACTCGGTTGTATTTTATCATTACATTGTAGTTGGCTCATCTAATCTAAGATGAACAGATTTTTTGTTGCTGTTCTGATTCTTTCTTTTTCTCCAATATGCTTCGATGCATTGATTAATATTTTTGTAGTAGAGGCCCAAAAATTTGATAAGTAGATATATTAGTGTGCTAATAATATTTGTGTTAATTATGATCACTCTATTTTGTATTTTTTAAGTGATAAACCCGAGTTGTGCATGGGTCATTTCCTGAAATTTACAATATGCTTATTAAGGTTGTTTATTTAGGGATCCAAGCATAGCCTCATGCTTACCAAGCTTTTGACGCGTATACTGATGGTTAATACACCTACAGAACTTCTCCAAAGATTTATTGATGAAGTAGAAGAATGAGTGAATGCGAGCTACAAATTGTTCTTTGTGTGATGATTGGAAAACATCATGGTTATAAGTAATTTAAATGGTTTTCAGAGACTCAAAATCTATATTATTATACTATAATAACCGAAATGGGTATAATTTATAGTTTGGTTAACCCCTTATTTTGGTTATCCCTTTAAATCACGATCGTTGAATCTTTTTCATCAAATAATCAGAGCCGTTACATCTAAATACTAAAAAAATACACTCCACAAATTCTCAGGTTCGAATCCCGTCAACAACAAACATATATATTATTATTTATAAAGATATTTATAAGTTCAGGTTCGAATTCTGTTAACAACAAATATTTATATTGTTATTAATAAAGATACATATACGTTTTTAGGTTCGAATCTCACCAACAACAAACAGTTACATTATTATTTATGAAAAAAATCTCCAATCATATACTATTTGAACTAAACTTGAAATAATACATAATGAAATTTATAATTATACAATTATTATTTATATAATTTTTTATTAAAATTATATATATATATATAAAATATTAACCAAGACCGTGCATCGCACATGCCGTAAGCTAGTAAGAGTAATAATCCATTACGTCGAACCATCTCAGTATCTAGCAAAACACTTTAAAGAAAATTTAGAATAACAGTTGAAGATTTTTATTTCTGTAAGCATTCTAAATGAACGTGTTGATATTTTAATGTAAGTTACTAATATTTAATTATAATAGTACGTAAGAGAGTCTTTAGTTTCTTTTAATATAAGTTATTTATAGATTTATTTTTTAATTAATAATTATTATTTCAAGATTTTAAAATTAGATTATTAGGCAAATGAAATTTTGAGAAAATAAAACACAAATAAAATCAAAGACACATAAAAGAATCTTATATTAATTTTTTTAACAGAATCTTTCATAAATTATTTTACCATCAAGGATAGTATCATATGATTTTATTGAACAATTTAAGAGAATACTATTTATATTTTGTCTACCCATGGGAAATATATTAGAAGAATATTGCTTTTAAATTTGGTGTCGTTACATTTTTTTTAAAATAATTTGTTTAGAAAATAAAATATTATATAAGTTTCACAAAAAATTTAGGAAAACGTGTTATGTATTTAGTGGACAATTTAGAAGAATCTTCCTTTTAAAAATAAGTAAGTATTCAATTTGATATTGTTATAATAATTATAGAATACAATTAATAAAAATCTTTTTACACGCCAACTTAAGAGAATCTTGATGATGGGTTCTTCATTTGTTTCATTTACAACATAAAATCTCTTAATACTTAATACTTCAACATAGTAGAATCTTAATATATTAGTATGTCTCACAATGTTAATTTTATTTTTAAAGGACCTTGTTAAAATGTATATGATATAAAAATGTAATTATTAGACAAAATAAAATTTTGAGAAAATAAAGCACAAATAAGAAAAATTGTTTATAAAAAACACCTAATGGAATCTTAAATTTAAAATCAAAGACACGTAAGAGAATCTTATATTAAATTTTTTTAAGAGAATCTTTCATAAATATTTTACCATCAAGGATAGTGTCATATGATTTTATTGGACAATTTAAGAGAATAATTCTTGTATTTTGTCCACAAGGGGAAAATATATTAAAAGATTATTGTTTTTAAATTTGGTGTTGTTACATATTTTAAAATATTTTTTTTATAAAATAAAATATTGTATAAGTTTTACCAAAAATTTAAGAAAACCTGATATGTTATGTGTTTAGCGGACAACTTAGAATCTTTATCACTTTCCTCATTTGTTTCATTACTTAAACATCTCAGGTTCGAAACCCATGGAAAATTGAAAAATAATTTATGATTATGCCTCCTGAACCAGAGTTTGTCGTTTAAGTGCGGTTTATCTTGATTCACATGGTTTGCAGGTTATTGCGTGAGCCCGTAGGGTTTGCAGGAGACGATAATAACATTTCATATCACATAAATCCTGATAACAAGATTATATCAAAAGTGCAGAATGTTATGCTAACTAAGGAGCTGTAGTTTGATGAATTCACAAAGGCGATTAAACAAATGCACCCAGATAAAAGCTTTGGGCCAGATGGACTTAATCCAGCATTCTTCCAGTATTTTTGGGGTTTACTAGGTAATGAAATTTTTTGTAGTTACAAGAACTGGCTTCGAGACTACTCATTCCCACATGAGCTAAACAATACGACTCTAGTTCTCATTCCTAAGAAGGAAAATATAGAAAAAATATCAGATCTCCGACCTATTGCTCTGTGTAACGTCCTCTATAAAAAATTGGCGAAGGTCCTTGCAAACATGCTAAAAGCTATTCTCCCTGTCACAATTTTAGAAAATCAGTCTGCTTTCGTACCGGGAAGAAGCATCTGTGATAATGTTCTAATAACCTTTAAAATTTTACATTACATGAAGAGGAAGAAAAGGGGTCAAGAGGGGGAAGTAGAATTGAAACTTGATATAAGCAAGGCTTATGATCGAGTTGGGTGGCTTTATTTAAAACACAGAATGGAGGAGATGGGCTTCGATCAGAAATGGATTAGATGGATGCTCTTGTATGTTACAACTGTAGAATGTAAGATATGTATTCTACCTAGTAGAGGTCTTCGACAAGGCGATCCCCTATCGCCTTACTTATTTATGTTGTGTGTTGAACGACTGTCACATGCAATGAAAGAAGATGCTTCAACTGATAAGATTCATGGTTGCAAGATCAGCATGAATGCACCAGCTGTTACTCATCTACTATTTGCTGATGATAGCTTCTTATTTTTCAAAGCGAATATGGAGGAAGCATTCACAATTAAAAATTTCTTGAATTCATATGAAAGATTTTCCGGGCAAGCAGTGAATTATCAAAACTCGGGCATCTTTTTTAGTGTAAACGCACGAAGAGATAAACAACAGGAGGTTATGAATATTTTGGCAGTTAGTAATGACTTATAAGGAAGTAACTATTTGGGTCTGCCTTCACTAGTAGGAAAATCAAAGAAAAGAGTCTTTAGTTCCCTGAAAGACAGACTCTGGAAGCTTGTACAAAATTGGGGCAACAAATCACTGTCTAAAGCTGATAAAATGGTCCTTATAAGAATGTTGGTAAATCTATTCCATCGTACAGCATGTCCTACTTCGTTATGCCCAAGGCGCTATGCCAAGAGTTAGAGAGAATCATGAACAACTACTGGTGGTCTTCAAATAGCAGTAGTAACAAGAAGATAAAGTGGATGTCTTGGGACAAGATGTGTGATGCTAAGGATATAGGGGGTCTAGGTTTCGGATCTCTATATGGATTTAACATTGCTCTCCTGGTAAGCATATATGGAATTTCTTACGTAATCCTATGTCTTTGGTTGCCAGAATTTTTAAAGCAAAGTATTTTAATGATTTCAATGTCCTACAAGCTAAGAAGGGTACAGGGGGAAGCTTCGTTTGGTTTGAAATTTGGAAGGCTAAGGAGAATTTGTGTAGTGGTTTTAGATGGGTGATGGGAGATGGTCAGAGTATCCGTATGTTTCAGGACCCTTGGCTAAAAGGGAAAAGAGATTACAAAATTGAGGATCATTATATGAACATTGTCATAGATGATAAAATTTGCGAATACTTCCGTCCAAACATAAAAGAATGGGATGTGCAAAAGGTAGAGCAGAACTTTCACACTGATGATGTCCGTTGCATTCTCCAGAGTCCAGACGCGAATCCCTCAGCATGAAGTCAGGGACAGACTAGCTTGGTCGATGACTAGTAATGGAATATACACTATCAAATCTGGATATAGGCTATGGCTAACTCAACAGACCACAGTAGCCCAAGGAAGTACATCGAATAGATGAAATCGGTGGTGGAAATTGGATATTCCTTATAAACTAAGAATCTTTCTGTGGAGGTTTTATAAAAATAATATTCATGTACAGACTTTACTAGGTGATAAAGGTGTTCATATCCCAATTGATTGTCCAATATGTAACGGATACATTGAGAATATGCTGCACCTCTTTTTTTACTGTGAATTTGCTCGGACTTGTTGGCTTAGGGCGGGGTTAACGTATGATATGCAGGAGGTACAATCTACTGTAGTTTGGCTCCTGGACAAGCTCAGTTGGGATTCAACTCATAGCCTAATAACTATCATAGGGTGCTATCAGGGATTTGGTTTACAAGAAATAATAAGGTTTGGGAAGGGAAAAAACTAGAGGTCGGCACAATTATTGATATGGGCTCAAGAATGATTAAGGACTGGAAGGATGCTAAACTGAGGAATCAGTCATCTGGATAACAGCTAAACCTACAGCCGGGAGGTATAGATAACTGGGAGCCCCCTGGTAGTGGCTGGGTTCAAGTTAATGTGGATGCTTCTTTGAAGGAGGGTGATTTGCACTTTGCAATTGGTATGGTTATTAGAAATGAGTTTTGCCAGTTTATCATGGGCAAAAATCTGAGAATAGCTGGTCAGGTGAGTGTATGTGAAGCAGAAGCGATGGGTGTCTTGGAAGCATTACTGTTAGACATATCATGTACTTGGATAAAATCTATAAGTAGTTAGTCATATGTATCTGTAGTTAGTAGTCCTTATCTTAGTAGTTAGCAGTACATATCCTCTCGATCCTCTCTTGTAATCTATAAATATAATCGCTAAAGGCCTAATGAACATAGGAAAATTCCTCTGATATTTCCTCGCTTCATGGTATCAGAGCAGGAAAATCAAGAGCCTGATATATATATGTATATAAATTAATTCTCTTTCATCAACCATACTTTCAGCATGTCAGATACTCCCGTTTAACATGACGCTTTAACATTAACCAAGAAATCTGCTTTGGATCCAACTTCTCCATTCTACCTTAACCCATCTGACCATCCTGGTTTATCTATTTGTCCAGTATCCTTGAAAGGTGAAAATTATCAAGAATGGTGTACAACTATGAAAAACGCCTTCCGAGCCAAGCGCAAGATGGGCTTTCTTAATGGCCAAATTTCGAAACCTGCTGAAAAATCACCAGAGTTGGACGATTGGTGGAGTGTCAATTCGATGTTGATTGGTTGGATCATGTAATCAATTAAATCTTCCTTACGATCATCAATCACTTACTTTGAGACAGTTCGTGAATTATGGGATGATCTGAATCAACGATTCTCAGTCGGTAATGGACCAAGGATCCTGCAACTTCGATATGATATTTCTTCTTGCCGTCAAAGTGGTCAATCTATTGCTGCTTACTATGGTAATTTGAAGAAATTGTGGGACGAACTTGCTACATACGTACCACTGAAATCTTGTACTTGTGGGAAGTGCTCATGTGACCTCACAAGCCATATTACCAAAGAACGTGAAAAGGAGCATCTTCATCAATTTCTCTTAGGTCTCGATGATGATGTTTTTGGATCTCTTCGCTCTAATGTTCTGGCCTAAGAACCTCATACTCCACTTAATCGGGTATACTCTCTTGCTATTCAAGAGGAACGCCATCAAACTTTTGTCAAAGATCGAGAGCTAAAATATGATGCTATGGCATTTTCTGTTCATCCCACTACTCAATCTAATCGTCAACAACCTGAACAATGCACCTTTACTCGTCCACAATATACTCACTGTGGGAGGGTTGGCCACGATATCACCAAATGCTATAAACTCCACGGATACCCTGAGGGATTCCTCCCACGAGGGGCTGGTCGTGGTGTTACGGGCCAACAACTGGCAACGTCTTATTCCAAGTCTGGTCGTGGTCGCAATCGTGGGTCTTCAGGCATTACAAATGCTGTTCAATAACCTAGTTTTAACTCTCAGTCTGCTTCTGGGAGTTCCATAACCAACCAAGATAAGCTTGCATTTGGTGATATTCTTACCCCTGATCAATGGAAATCAGTTCTCCAGATGTTTCAAACTATGTCTACAAAATCAGGTGTTACTGAAAACGAATCTGGTAAGAGTTCATCTTGGATTTTAGATATTGGGGCATCTTTTCATATGACTGGAAATCGTAAACTTTTACGAGATCTTGTTTCTATATCCCCGGTTACAATTAAGTTGCCCGACAATCGGTTTGTCACCGCTTATGAGGAAGGCTCTCTAGAGTTTTCACCTCTTGCTCGGATTAATCATGTCTTATTTATCACTTGTCTAGATTGCAATCTGATCTCTTTTGCTCAGTTAACTTCTGATACATATTGCCTTGTCATGCTCACTGATAAATTATGTGTCATTCAGGAACCCACTTCGCGGACAAAATATTATTTATCACTTGTCTAGATTGCAATCTGATCTCTTTTGCTCAGTTAACTTCTGATACACATTGCCTTGTCATGCTCACTGATAAATTATGTGTCCTTCATCGTCTGTATTATCTTCTTCAACATTTTTTAGTAGTTCTAGTAGTCAGAATATTAAAGATAAACCATGTAGTATTTGTTTCAAGGCTAAACATCCTCGTTCTCATTTTCCTTTGAGTTGTAATAAAGCTACTTCATTGTTTCAATTAATACATTGTGATGTTTGGGGACCCTATAGCGTTCTTTCTTCAACCGGAGCATCTTATTTTTTAACTATATTGGATGACTATTCACGTGCCACTTGGGTTTATCTTATGAAATCTAAGTCTGAAGTTGCTAACTTGATTAAAAAAATTTGTGTTCTGGTTCATACATAGTTTTGTAAGCAAGTTCAACGCTTTCATTGTGACAATGGCACTGAGTTTTCATGTCTACAAGCTTTCTTCTTGGATCAGAGTATCTTGTTTGAGACCTCTTGCGTCTACACACCTCAACAAAATGGCCATGTGGAGCGAAAACATCGCCATCTTCTCAACGTAGCTCGTGCTTTGAGATTCCAAGCATCTCTTCCCATTAAATTTTGGGGCGAGTGTGTTCTTACAACATGCTATTTAATCAATCGAACTCCAACACCTCTCCTGAATAATAAGACTCCATATCAGTTGTTGTTCGGCCATGAACCATCATATAATCATATAAAGGTCTTCGATTGTCTCTGCTTTGTCTCGAAAGTGCCTCGTTCTAAAGACAAGTTTGCTGCTCGTGGTCAAAAGTGCATATTTTTTGGTTATCCACCAAGAAAACGAGTTTGGCGATTTTATGATATTGAATTTGGAAACATATTTGTATCTCGCGATGTGGTATTCTATGAAGAATAATTTCCATTCAACAATACATCTCGCTCAATCACTACGCCACCAGTTACACCAGAACCAGCAGCCTATGCTGCTGTTCCAGTCTCACCAACCCTCGATAATTCTCCTAATGTCCATGTTATAGGTGATGTCACTGAATCTATATCGGTGATGTCACTGAATCTATATCTCAGCCTATTATTAGCGAAAGGGGGAGCTCTACAAATGATTCTGACCCAAGTCGCAGTACACGTTCACGACAACCTTCAGTTTTGCTTCAAGATTATGTTTATAATACAATCCAGTCCAACCATCCATCTTGCGATTTCAAACCTCGATCAGGTCAGCCTTATCCCATTGCTGCTCATGTTTCAAATTCAAATTTTTTTGATAAGCACGTTAAGTTTTTAACATCTGTTACTGCCAACAACGAACCCACTTCATTTTCTGAGGTTGTCAAACATTCCCACTGGCGAGCTGCAATGAACGATGAAATCAATGCACTTGAGCGCAACCATACATGGGTTTTTACCTCTCTTCCACCTGAAAAAAGGCGATTGGTTGTAAATGGGTTTATCGTATTAAATATCAATCTAATGGGGACATTGAACGATTCAAGGCTCGGTTGGTAGTCCTTGGTAACAAGCAAATTAAAGGCATTGATTTTACTGAAACTTTCACTCCCGCTGCTAAGATGGTTACTGTTCGTGTATTTCTTTCGATTGCTGCCATTAAAGCATGGGAATTGCATCAGATGGATGTTCATAATACTTTCCTCCACGGGGATTTGGATAAAATCGTGTACATGAATCCTCCTTCTGGCTTAAACGCACCACCTGGAATGGTTTGCAAGCTTCTTAAATCTTTATACGGGCTTCGTCAAGCTCCTCGGAAATGGTTCTCTAAGTTGGCTGCTGCTCTTTGAGCCTTTGGATTTCAACAAAGTTATGCTGATTATTCACTTTTTTCACTTTCACGACATGGAAACACTCTGCATGTTCTTGTTTATGTCGATGATTTAATTATTATGGGCAATAATTCATCTGTCATTTCAGCTTTTAAAGAGTATTTAAGCAATTGTTTTCACATGAAAGACCTTGGACTCCTTAAGTATTTCCTTGCGCTTGAAATTGCTAGAAACTCATCAGGAATTTTTTTTCACAGCGAAAATATGCACTCGAAATCATAGCTGAATCTGGCCTTCTTGGTTCCAGGCCATGTGACTCACCCATGGATCAAAATCATAATCTTGCTTTGGCTTCTGGTCCTGACCTTGATCATCCTGATGCTTACCATCGACTAGTAGGTCATCTAATATATTTGACCATCTCATGCCCTAAGTTGAGTTTTGTTGTTCATACATTGTCGCAATTTATGCAACAACCTAAGGCTGAACATTGGTCTGCTTCTCTCCGCGTAATTCATTATTTAAAAGGTCATCATGGTCAAGGTCTTTTTCTCTCGCGGGATAGTTCTCTTCGTTTATCAGCCTACTATGATTCGGACTGGGCATCATGTCCACTTACTCGTCGTTCAGTAACAGGCTATTTTATCATCTTAGGTCGATCTCCTATTTCTTGGAAAACAAAGAAGCAACCGACCGTCTCTCGCTCGTCTGCGGAGGATGAATATCGCTGATGGCTACTACCTGTTGTGAGATTATATGGTTAAAATCTTTACTTCGGTCATTTGGTATTTCCCACAAGGCTCATGTTCATTTATTCTGTGATAACCAAGCTGCGTTGCATATTACTGCTAATCCCGTATTTCAGTAAAGAACCAAGCACATCGAAATTGATTGTCATTTCGTTCGTGACTTGGTCCTGGCCAAAACAATTTCTACTGCTCATATTTCAACATCTCATCAGCCCGCGGATATATTCACAAAAGCTCTTGCCAGATCACAATTTCGTCATCTGTTGTCCAAGTTGGGAATTATCGATCTTCACACTCCAACTTGAGGGGGAGTGTTAGACATATCATGTACTTGGATAAAATCTATAAGTAGTTAGTCATATGTATCTGTAGTTAGTAGTCCTTATCTTAGTAGTTAGCAGTACATATCCTCTCGATCCTCTCTTGTAATCTATAAATATAGTCGCTAAAGGCCTAATGAACACAGGAAAATTCCTCTGATATTTCCTCGCTTCAATAACGCTGGGTCCAGAAAATACAGCTCTAACAGGTAATCATATAGAATGATTCCAGTCTGGTAATCCAAGCCTTACAGCAACGTTCAGAAAACTATGCAGAAGTTGGTAACATCTTTGATGCCTGTCTCATGGTTTTGCAGGATCGAAACGATTTGATTTTCAAACATGTTAAAAAGCACGCTAATAGGGTAACTCATAATTTAGTTAGAATTCCCTATCTGATAGGGTGATACAATGTATTCATATCTCCTCCACGTTGTGTGTTGAGGTTTTATGGTCTGATTTTCCTTTTTATTAATGCAATGGTTCTAAAATGTTCAAAAAAAATATCAAAATTAATATTTAATACTTATTTTTAAAAGGAAGATTCTCCTAAGTTGTCCACAGGTTTTCTTAAATTTTTTGTTGAACTTATACAATATTTTATTTTTTTTTAAAATTACTTAAATATCTCTTTACAACAAAAAATACAACATAAAATACAATATCTCTTTATTAAGTTGTGGTGCAAAGAGGATAATTTTGATATTAATTATTAAATACAATTATTTAAATCTCTTTGTACAACAACTTACGAGAATCTTCATCACTTTCTTCATATGTTTCTTTTACAACATTAAATCTCTTAATACTTTAGCATATTTTAGTAGAATCTTAATATAATATATTAGTACGCCTCACAATATTAATTTTATTTTCAAATGATTTTGTTAAAGTGTATATGATATAAAAATTTTATTAGTAGACAAATAAATTTTTGAGAAAATAAAGTACAAAAAAAAGAAATTTGTTATTAAAAAAACACCTAATGAAATCTTGAATTTAAAATCATAGGTTCATAAGAGAATCTTATATTAATTTTTTTAAGTGAATCTTCCATAAATTATTTTGTCATATGATTATGCTGGATAATTTAAGAGAATAATTATTGTATTTTGTCCACTGGTAAACAATATATTAAAAAATATTATTTTTAAATTTGGCTAAGTGGACAACTCAGGAGAATCTCCCTTTTAAAAATAAATATTAAGTATTCAATTTGACATTATAGTAATTATAAAATACAATTAATTAAAATTCTCTTTCTACCCCAACTTAAGATAATCTTATCATTCGTTCTTCATTTGTTTCATTTACAACATGAAATCTATTAATAGAATTTTTTTAGTAGAATTTTTTTATATAATTATGCCTCACAATATTAATTTTATTTTCAAAGTACCTTGTTAAAATGTATATGATACAAAAAAATCTCATTATATTTAGGGGATCACCGATTATAATTAGTCGATCACCTAAGGAAAGAAATCTTCCTTATATTATTATTACTATTATTATTATTATTATTATTATTATTATTAAAAAATACCTAATATTTTTTTTAAACTATTTAATTGAATCTTTCATGTACAAGTAGTACAAAATATTAAAATAATATTATTTTTGAAGTTTCATGATGTTATCTCATAATAAAATTTATATCCTTATAAAAAAATAAAAATTTAAAAGATGTATCAAATTAAAAATGTCACTATGGACTAGTTTAGAGAATCTTTATTAATAATTACTATTTTCATCATCATAAGGGAACGTATCATATGATTTAATTGGAAAATTAAAATAATCTTTGTTGTACTATGTCTCACACTACAAGAAAAATGGGTATTTTCTACCGGCGAATCGGTACCTACCGACAAGGAATGATAGTAAATTCCTAAGAGGGAAATGACTTTGGTGGGAAATGAGTATGATCACAGTCAAAATGGGCCTCACATGTTGTGATCTGATAAAATTTTTAGAAAAAAATAAATGCATTTAGTTTGCTATTTCTAATAGTTTGACCAATACTTCTTATTAGTGTTAGTCCAATATCGATGTTTCAATTTTTTAAAAAATGTTTATGAATGATCCAACTTTACAAATGTCAATATTTTTTTATATTAGTGATATGAAAAAATTTGAAAAAATTGAATAAATGTATTTGGTTTGCTATTTTAACAGTCAACTAGTAGTTTGACGAGTACTTTTTAGTAGTGTTTAGTCGCATACTGATGTTTCAATTTTTTAAAAAATGTTTATGAATGATCCAACCTTACAGATGTCAAGATCTATATATTTTAGTGATATGATAAAAAGTTGAGAATAAAAAAATGTATTTGGTTTGCTATTTTAACAGTGAACTAGTAGTTTGGCTACTAATAAATTCGATTATATTTAAAAATATGATAAATAGTTGGTAGGATATGTAACTAATTAGTAGGAAACGTAACTGGTCATTTCCTACCGCTTCTTGGTAGGAAAAATCATGTGGGATATAAGCCAATCACAAGACAACACATTAGTCTATTAGTGCTGAGTAGACAAGCTCATTTCCTACCGCATCGAAGTGGTAGGAAATGAATCATACAAGACCCATTTCCTACTAACATCGGTAGGAAATGCGATGCACAAAATCTATCGTGGTAGTACAGTAGGAAATACTTGGCTTAAAACAACATCGTTCTATGAGTGACAAATTTGTTGAAAAAATGACGTGGAAAAGTGGGTTCACTTTTAGCCAGTTCCTACCAACATCGGTAGGAAATTTCCTACCTAGTACGGAATTGGAAGGAAAAGACCTTTGACTTAGAAATCGATAGGAAATGGTTGGTAGAAAATGTGCCGGTAGGAAATATTCAGTAGGAAAAACCCATTTTTCTTGTAGCGTCACAAGTAGTAAAAATTTTAAAAGAAAAATGCTATTCAAATTTGGTGATGTTTTTTTTTAACAAAAAATATTTTTTTTTAAAAAAATGTTACAATAATTTAAGAGTAAAAATAGGACCATTTTCAAAAATTTACCAAATATAAAAATGTTAATTTAACCGAATTTTTCTTTTTATTATAGCTCACAAGTGTGAATCTGATTACAGTTTTGGCCTTCTAGTCTTGCCAAGTAGGCTGCTACTCAGTTCCTCTTCACATATACGTACATTATGGTATATTAACTGGGTTAAGCCGGCCGTAGATTATTGAAGCAACTTCCATAGTAACATCATAAGCGAAGCATGGAGCAACATAAGATTTTCATGAATATTGTCACATATGATGATATTAATCTAGGAATGCTTTAATAATGCCATGTAAAATAGATCAAGATAGTTTATAAGCGAACCTATAGTCATAATGTTTTAAAAAAGGGCATCTTACAAAATGACATCAAATCAGTCACTTGTTTGTTGTATATTGGTTACTAAAATCTATAAAATATTTAAAGAAATACATATTATAACTCACTAGGTACAAAAAGGTATAATACTTACACATTTATTAGTATATTTTTTTAAAAAAACAGCACATCTGGCATACCACCATCAGATTAGTTAGTATTCTGTTGTTCGTTAGTTACTAATATAATGCTAAAGAACATTTAGTGAAATTCATACTAGAACTCACAGTGTATTAAAATTAGTTATTTGCTTAAATTAGATTCCTAAATCAAGCTTGAACTGTGTTCAATGTAAGATAATTATATTGAGACTTTATAATCAAAGAAGTAGACTTGATCTCGGGCTTTTGCTTCATAGACAACATCTATTTTATAATTTTAATGGATAATTACGCGAATCTGAAAGACCATAGCCTTGATGATATTTAAATGCAAACTTTATGTTGTGTATATGTTGTGTACTTGATGATTTCACGAACAAAACATATTGGTAGATTTTACTTAGTGAAAATGTAGCACTCGACGGATAAGGATTATAGTTCCGACGGATAACTCTTTTTAGTCCCGACGGATGATGACCTATTATCCATCGAGTGAGTAGCTTATGTAACAATAAGTCTGTAGCACATTTCTGCATACACATTGTTTAGAATCTGTAGTAGCACCTCAGTCATGTTGACTGTAACTAGATATGCAGAATAGGTTGATTAATTGTACATAGATGATGTCTTGTAATTCTGCATAAATAAAATGAAGTCAAGTGCCTGATTGCTACCCGACGGATAAACAACAATGAATTCGACGGATGATCAACAACCCTATGGATAAAGAATTCAAATATTTGTTGATAGTGACAACACAGTCACATGCGTCGAGTGTATGCAAATGGAATGTGGTAGCCTATTCAACTGGGTTTTCGAGAACAAAGAAGCATTGCCATTTCCATGCTATTATGAAGATATTCAAAGATGCTGAAATAGAGTAATGAAGTAACATTGTATTAGACTTGATAGTTTTTGTTTTATTATCTTGTCTTATTACTTTGTAATCTTGGTGATTTATAAACCAAGAAGCAGCAAATAGAATAGTAACTAAGGAACTAAGAAACTCAGATAGAAAGAGAGAAACATCTGTAAGCTGTATTCTTAGCATTTCTCTCATTCTTAGTTGTTATTATTTTGTAAGCAGCTGTGACCTTTTTACACACAGAGTTCTCTCGATATATATTATATATCTCTGGTGGAATCATTCAAATCCACCAGAAAGTTTTTAAAGACTCTTGTTCTTAATTACTTGTGTTTTGATTCATTTTAAGTAACTATTCCGCATTCTGCTGATCAATTCACACTTATATATAAATTTGATTTAAAACATTTTTATTCAAGAAAAAGTTTCAAGAATTCCATTCAACCCCCCTTCTGTAATTCTTGTTACATTGTTAAGGGACTAACAATTGGTATCAGAGCAAGCTCTTGAAGAACAAATAGTTTAAAGATCAAAACAATACAGCAAGATGAACAAGAAGGATGTTGGAGTCAAGATTCCTTTTCTGGATAAAGATAATTACCATCATTGGAAGGTAAAGATGCATCTTTATTTGCTTTCTCAAGATGAGGCCTATGTGGACTGCATAGAAAGAGGCCCTCATGTTCCAATGAGAGCTGTAACTGGAAATGAGCCATCTTTCCCCAAGCCAAGGCATGAATGGTCTGATCCTGATATTGAACAAGTCAGGAAGGATAAAAAGGCCATGAATATCCTGTTTAATGGAGTTGATGGTGATATGTTTGACAACATTATCAACTGTAAAACTGCCAAAGATGTTTGGGATACAATACATCATCTGTGATGGCACTGAGCAAGTTAGAGAAAACAAGATGCAGCTACTGATTCAGCAATATGAGCATTTTCATAATGAAGAAAGTGAGTCTCTCACTGACATTTTTAGTAGGTTTCAAAAACTGCTAAATGCTCTAAAGTTGCATGGAAGGTTCTATCAGACAAAAGACTCCAATCTGAAATTCCTTAAATCTCTTCCAAAGGAATGGAAACCAATGACAGTCTCATTGAGAAACTCACAAGATTATAAGGAGTTTACTTTGGAGAGACTGTATGGTATCCTGAAAACTTATGAGCTTGAAATAGAGCAAGATGAGAGGATGGAGAGAGGAACGAAGAAAGGAGGGTCCATTGCACTAGTTGCTGAGTTAGAGAAAGAGAAGGAGATGAAGATGGAAGCTTTTGAGTCAACTTCAAGGGTCTGTGAAAGCAAGGGCAAGGGGCTTGCAGTAGAAAATGAAGATTCTTTGAGCCAAGATGACATAGAAGACATTGATGAACATTTAGCATTTCTTTCTAGAAGATTTTCCAAGCTCAAGTTCAAAAAGAACTTTGGAGCAGCCAAGCAAAATAGAAACATGGTGGATAAATCAAAATTCAAATGTTTCAAATATGGCTTGGCAGGGCACTTTTCCAGTGAGTGTAGAAAGTCAGATTCCAGCAAGAAAAAGTTTGAGCCTGTGGATTATAAGCAAAAATACTTTGAGCTGCTCAAACAAAAGGAAAGGGCTTTCATTACACAAGAAAACGACTGGGCAGCAGATGTTTTGGATGAAGATGAAGATGTCAGCTATGTCAATCTAGCCCTAATGGCCATGTCTGATGAAACAGAAACAAGTTCTTCAAGTAATCAGGTAATTACTACAAACCTTGCACATTTATCTAAAGCTGAGTGTAATGATCCTATAAATGACATGTCTACAGAGTTATATCATTTGTGTGTTACACTTAAGTCTCTTACTAAAGAAAATGCTAAAATTAAAGAAAACAATTTGTTTTTGAGTGAGAGAAACAATGTGCTAGAGTCTCAGTTCATTGATTTTGAAAAATTAAGAATTGAGTGTAAGATTGCCAATGAGGAATTAACTAAGTCCTTGAAGAAAGAAGAAATTTTGAAAAAGTACCTCGAGCGTGAACAGGAGGTGATTAAGGCATGGAAAACATCTAGAGATGTCCATGCTCAAATCACCAAAGTTCAAGGAATCGAGTCCTTCTGTGATGCATCCTGGAAAAAGAACAAGGGGAAACTAGAACCAATTTTGGTGGATGGAGTGCTAACAGATGTAGACTCGACAGATAATGAGGGTCATCCGTCGGATAACAAAAAGGGTTATCCGTCGACTGATGAAAATCCTCATCCGTCGGTTGTAAGCAAGCCTATCAGTAAAGCCAAACTTGTTAAGTTAAATGAAAAGTATGGATCTGTTTCCAAGAACTTTGTTTCAGGAGAATCGAGTCAAGTTAAGAAAGGGAAAAAGGCTAATGTTGGTCACATGACTGCCAAACAGTTAAGTGACAGACTTGAAAAGATTGAGGTGAAAATAGAGGCTAAAAAGAAAAATAATAGAAATGGTAAAGTAGGGATTAACAAACACAATAACTACACACCTGATAAATATGCTCCTAGAAAAATCTGTGTCAAGTGTGGTAGTGTAAATCATTTTTCTGTTAATTACAAATCTGCCATGCCTACTCCCATGTCTGTGCCACCTCACTTTCCCAACATAAATGCCATGCCTCCCATGCCTATGAATACTATGTCTACACAGAATATGAATGCACAGTTTGCAAATATGCCATTTGCACCTAATCCTTATTATGCTGCATTTAGTATGCCACAAATGTCATTTAGCATGCCTTACTGGAATAACATGTTCACTAATAGCATGCCATTCCCTGTTGATTATAATATGCATGATAATTCTGTTGCAATGAATGGTTTCAAAGGCCCAACTCAAATGACCAAGGATGAATCTGATATCCCCAAGTCAAATGAAATAAAGCCTAAGAAACAGAAAAAGAAAGCTAACAAGGCAGGACCCAAGGAAACTTGGGGTACCAAAATCAACTTGATTTGATTTTGATGTGTGCAGGGAAATAGAAAGAATCTTTGGTACTTGGATAGTGGTTGTTCAAGACACATGACTGGTCATTCTACCCTGCTCACAGAGTTCAAAGAAAGAGCTGGCCCAAGTATTACTTTTGGAGATGACAGCAAGGGTTATACTGTGGGATATGGCTTGATTTCAAAGGACAATGTCATCATTGAGGAGGTTGCCTTAGTGGATGGTCTCAAACACAACTTGTTGAGTATCAGCCAGTTTTGTGATAAAGGCAATTCAGTAACCTTCAACTCAGAAGCCTGTGTTGTGACTAACAAAAGAAGCAACAAAGTGGTTCTCACTAGTGTGAGAAAAGAACATGTGTACCTAGCTGATTTTAACTCATCTAATGCAGAATCTGTTACTTGTCTTCTCAGTAAAGCAAGTCAGGATGAAAGTTGGCTATGGCACAAGAAGCTATCTCATTTAAACTTCAAGACCATAAAAGAGCTAGTAAATAAAGAACTGGTTAGAGGCATTCCTCTAGTGGAGTTTTCTAAGGATGGACTGTGTGATGCCTGTCAAAAAGGGAAGCAGATTAAAACATCATTCAGGAAGAAACTTGATTCAACAATTGAAGAACCTTTGCAACTGCTACACATGGATTTGTTTGGACCAGTCAATGTGTTGTCCATCTCAAGGAAAAGATTTTGCCTAGTAATTGTAGATGATTTCTCAAAGTTCTCTTGGACATATTTCCTAAAGTCTAAAGATGAGGCTAGTGAAATCATCATCAATCACATAAGGCAAGTCAATAATCATCTTGATTTCAAGGTTAGAAGAATCAGGAGTGATAATGGAACTGAGTTCAAGAATTCTGTCATGAGAGCATTTTGTGAGGAAAATGGGATTCTGCATGAGTTTTCAGCAGCAAGAACTCCACAACAGAATGGAGTAGTGGAAAGGAAGAACATATCACTTATTGAAGCTGTAAGGACAATGCTTGAAGAATCTAAACTGCCAACATATTTCTGGGCTGAAGCTGTAAATACTGCATGCTACACTAAGAATATTTCCATGGTTAATCAAGCAAGATGCATGACTCCCTATCAATTGTTCAAGAACAAGAAGCCAACTCTAAATTTTCTTCATGTCTTTGGCTGCAAATGCTATATTCTGAGAAATCAAACTGATCAAAATGGGAAGTTTGATGCTAAAGCAGATGAAGAAATTTTTGTTGGATATGCTGTTGGTAAGGCATATAGAGTCTACAATCTAAGAACCAACATTGTTGTGGAATCAATACATGTTGTGTTTGATGATAAAAAGATTGAAGGACTTCAAGTTGGAGATTACCATGAGAGCCTCAAATTCGACAATGTGGAGATGGTTAGTGATGACAGTGATGATGAAAGTGATAATAAAACAGTATCAAAGGATAATGCAGAAAAATCTATTACCAATGAAGCACAAAACTCAACATCTGTCGAGTTGCATAATGCTTCATCCGTTGGGAGGCAATCTGCAGTATCCGTCGGGAGACAACCAGCTTCATCCGTCGGTACTCAAAATTCACCATCTGTCGGGTCATCAAAAGGAGCAGGAAGTCAGGATAGATCACCTATAGAAAGTTCCCCTTTCTCAAATCAAAGATCCACAAACTTAGGGGGAGTTTCTAACAATCAAAACTCAATCACACATCAAGACATCAATGATGCCTCCTCATCTAGAGCTAATCTACCTCAACAAAGAAAATGGACAAAAGATCACCCCTTTGAGCTCATAATTGGTGATGTTTCTTCTAGAGTTCAAACCAGAAGAGCAACTCAAGAAGAATGTTTATACATCAGCTTCCTCTCTAAGGAAGAACCAAAGAAGGTAGAAGAAGCTTTGTTAGATCCTGATTGGTTTTAGCTATATAGGAGGAGCTAAACCAATTTGAAAGCAATAATGTATGGAAGCTGGTGCCCAAGCCTAAAGGAAAGAATCCAATAGATACCAAATGGGTATTCAGAAACAAGATGGATGAAAATGATATAGTAGTCAGGAACAAAGCTAGATTGGTTGCTAAGGGCTATTGTCAACAAGAAGGAATATATTTTGATGAAACATTTGCTCATGTTGCAAGACTTGAAGCCATCAGAATCTTCTTAGCCTATGCAGCCCATGCCAATTTCAAGGTCTATCAAATGGATGTCAAAAGTGCCTTTCTGAATGGAGATTTGGAGGAAGAAGTCTATGTCAGTCAACCTCATGGTTTTGAAGATCCAAATTTTCCAGAACATGTATATTATCTTTTGAAAGCACTTTATGGATTGAAGCAATTACCTAGAGCCTGGTATGACACTTTATCAAAGTTCCTTTTGGAAATTCATTTCACAAGAGGTACTGTAGATAAAACTTTATTCTTTAAAAATGTTAATGGCTCTAGTATACTTGTTCAAATTTATGGAGATGATATTATTTTTGGCTCTACAGATAAGAAACTTTGCAAAAAGTTTGCCAAATTGATGCAAAGTAAGTATGAAATGAGTATGATGGGATAACTAACTTACTTTCTTGGTTTACAAGTTAAGCAAGTTAGTGATGGAATATTCATTAGTCAAACTAAATTATATTTTTGATCTTTTAAAGAAGTTTGATCTAATGGATTGCACATCTGCAAAAACTCTCATGGCTACTGCAACTAAGCTTGAATTAAACACTACTGAAAAGTCTGTGGATATTTCAAGTTATAGGGGCATGGTTGGCTCACTTCTGTACTTAACAACTAGTAGGCCATATATAATATTTGCTACATGTTTATGTGCTAGATTTCAGGCTGATCCTAGAGAATCTTACTTATTAGCTATTAAGAGAATTTTCAGATATCTCAAGGGAACACCAAAACTTGGCATTTGGTACCCTAGAGATTCTGGTTTTGATCTATCTGGTTATTCAGATGCAGATTATGCAGGCTGTAGAATTGATAGAAAAAGTACAACAGGAACCTGTCAATTTCTAGGAAACAAGCTTGTGTCCTGGTTCAGTAAAAAGCAAAATTCAGTTTCTACTTCTACAACTGAAGCTGAATATATTGCTGCTGGCAGTTGCTGTGCACAAATTTTATGGATGAAAAATTAATTGCTAGACTATGGTTTGCAAGTTGAGAGGATTCCTATTTTCTGTGATAAAACAAGTGTAATTGCCATCACTGAAAATCCAGTACAACATTCAAGGACAAAGCACATAGATATCAAGTACCACTTCATAAGGGAATATGTAATGTGTTAGGTCACACACACACTGTAGAGGGGGTGAATACAGTGTAAAGTACAATCAAATCAAACTTTAATATCTCAAGTAACAGAAAACAAACTTTATTGAAACAATAAACTCTGTTACAGTATGGAACTGTTACCTCTCAGTGATGAACAAATATCACGAGAGCTGCTAGGGTTACAATGAATAATCTTCTCGAATATGATAATACTTATAGTGTAAACCCTATGTCTGTGTTTATATACTACACAGTTACAAGATAATCGCTAATTGATATGGAATATAATTCTGCTTCCTAAAATATATCAATCAGATATCTTTTCTTCCAAGTATTCTATTATTCATAGAATTCCTTCTTGATGCATCTCTTCTTATGTTATCTCGATCTTCTTTCCTTTAATCAGCTACTGTCCTTATCTGAATGTACTTCAGCACTTAAGTTCTGATATCCATCTTCTGATGATTATCTCCTGATAATATAAGTACTGATATCCTTAAGTCCTGACTTCCAGTAAGTACTGATTTATCCTGTTTAAGTAAGATCTGAAAACTAAACATAAATCATATTAGTCATGACATTATCAAATATATCTAACAATCTCCCCCAACCTGTAAATTAGCATAATATACAAGTTTAACAGATATTTGATGATGTCAAAAACTTTAACTACAAATGCATTAGAATTAGACTAGATAACTACAACTTACAGTCCTTAAAGCTTTACCAATATTTAACTTCTGATAACAGCTTCAGTCTGTACAAATATCAAAATTTAATCAGTTGTAGATCTTGACTTGGCTTCATCTTCTGATCTCTCTATTGTCAGGAGTTGTTCTGAGATAGTTCTTCAACAAACATCTCTCAGCATATCTTAGTTTATCAATCATCCTCCTTTTAGCATCTTTAAGCTCTGCATTATCTTTACCAATTTGAAAGATTGCAACCCTGAGATCATTAATCTTTGCTTTTCTTATATCCTGATCCAGTCTGATCAAATAAGCTTTATCAGACTCAAGATTGAATTCCACAGCCCTGTAACCCAGAAAGGTAGTTATAATCTTAGCAGTATTGGGCTTTATCTCAACTATATCACCCTTGTGATCTCTGTACTTTGGGACATATGTGCTGTCAGACTTAACAGAATAAAGCCTTTTCTGTCTCTGAATCTGATCCTTCAAATAGTTTGCAGCACTTTCTGTCAATCTGTCATCCACTTGAAGTAAGAATAGTACATGATCCAATTCTTCAAAATACTTCAATGGAATGGCATTTTGCCTTATATGATAAACCCTACCATCTATCATGAAGTACAACAAGATGTGTTCTTTCAAGTAGGTATGGTAAACCATTTGTACAGATTCCAGTTGATTCAATCTCTCAGGAGTTGCTCCAATACCTGGTTCACTCAAGGAAGTTGGATCATTGGTAGTGTTCTATATTCTTCTTTCATCAGCACTTCCCAATCCAGTTTTGTCTCTTGCTTCCTTTCCAGTAACTACTCTTGCTTCAAAACCACTTGCAGCAGTCTTCAAAGGTTGAGTCTGTTTTGCTTTACTGAATCCTGGTAGGAGTGTCTTTGATCTATCTTCTGATATCAAGTTAACTTGAGCTGTGTCAGAGGTTACTTGCTTCTTTGAAATATCAGAACTTACTGTCTCTTGACTCTGAACAACTTGAGCCATGTCAGAGGTTGTTTTAAGAACTTTTCTTGAAGTCAGAGCAAGATCATCCTTTTCATCAGTGATTTCTTCATTCTCAGGAGGCACATAAACCTTGATAGGTTCACCAACCTTTTCTTTACCCTTGGATCTTGGATCTATCCGCGGTTGTGATTTAGCCAATGTTGCTTCAGTACTTGTCCTTTCTTTTATCACAATGCCTTTGATTTTTGGAAGTGTCTTTTTACCAGAAGCTTCAGATTTAGATATGACTTTTTCTGATTTAAGTCTGGCTTCTTCTTCCATTAAACTCTCCAAGTCCATTCCTGGATTTTCCTGAAGAAATAACTGTCTTGACATTTCTTCATCAAGATCTAAAAGTTCATCAGAACTTATCCTTTTACCAGTAGCAGAACTAATTCTTTTTCCAGTATCAGAACTTGTCCTGTGACTTGTGATTTCAGCTTTTCTTGATGAGAAACCTCTACCTTGACTATGACCTCTACCCATTCCCGAGTTTCCTTGATCATCCTTTTCATCATCCTTCCCTTTCAGTGTCTTATCAGTCTTGCATTTGGACTTAATTACTCTCTCCCCCTTTTTGGCATCAGCAGGTAATAGAAGAGAGACAAGCAATTCCACTGAGGCTTGGATTTCATTAAGTTGTGATTGCTGAGAAGCTTGATTTGTCAGAATATTATCAATTTGAGCTTGTTGAGTCTCTTGAGTCTTCTCAATATCAGCAATCCTGTCAAAGGTAGGTTGGAAGAACTTTTTCTTATCAATCTTGTGAACTTGTCCTTGTTTGATGAATTCTTCCTGAATCTTGTATAGCTCTGCATGAGTAGTTGAATAGA
Source organism: Apium graveolens (assembly GCF_009905375.1). Classification (NCBI taxonomy): domain Eukaryota; kingdom Viridiplantae; phylum Streptophyta; class Magnoliopsida; order Apiales; family Apiaceae; genus Apium; species Apium graveolens. The sequence continues at coordinate 39,959,624 of NC_133649.1, read as the reverse complement.
GACCTTGTAGATGTTTAGTACTCAATACAGTGACTCTAAGCTGGGTTTTGAAATCATCAGAATTGAACATTTCATCAGCTTTTGTCAAGTGCTCAGCAAGATGCTTTGCATTTGGAACACAAGTGACTGAGTTCCATTCCTTAGTCCACTCCTGTCCTGCAGGAGTTTCACTCCAAGGCACTGGTGCTTCTCTGGTAATACACTTCTTAACAAGTTGAGATTTAAGAATAGTTTGTTGAGGAGCATGTCCTGAAGGACCTGCTTCATCAGCATCTACATTTGGAGCAGCATCACCAGTATCTCCAGCATTTGCAGCATCAGAACTTACAGAATCAGTATCTTCTGATAAAACAACAGTGTGAGTAGTAATGGAGGCTTCAACATCCTCTAATTGCTGATCTGGTTCTAAGTTCTGATCAACAACCATATCCAGATGCTCACCTATATTCTGATCATCAACATCTAGATGCAGAGAAGGTGTAGTAGATAATTCTGGAGTGTGAGCAGCATCAGTAATAGGTGTTGTTGATGGATTAGTTGCTGTTGGAGCTTCTAAAAGAATTACTTCAGGCACAACCAAGGTCTGGATATCAATATCAGTACTTATGCCTGTATTAACAGGAGATACAGACTTTCGAACAGGAGACACAGATGGTGTGTTGGCCTTTTCAAGAACAGCTTCCTGAGATGGAGTTGATGGAGAAGAAGTGACTTTAGCAGATTCCTTTTCTTGTGAGATCAGAGATTCCTGATCTCCTTCCTTAGCTGCTGCTTCTTCATCATCTGAAACTGGCCTTTTTGCCCTCTGTTTCTTGTATCTCTTTGTAGATATGGATTCCTTGGGAGTTTCAGGAACAGTCATTCTTCTAAGCCTCTTGAGAAGCCTAGATCCCCCAATTCCAGAATCCTTCTGAGAAGTCACTTTCTCAGCTTCTTTGACAACAGGTTCTAATGTAGAAACATGTTCCTCACTGTCTGACTCATCGTTCAAAGCAATCCTCCTTCTCTTTTGAGGTGTTTGAGGAACAGTCTTTTTCCTCTTAGGCTTGGAAGATGAAGGCTTCACAGTAGGTGCTGAGGATGAGGGTTGAACTGTCTGTGAAGTGGAGAGATAGGATTTGATATATTGCCTGAGGGTTGGTTGAGTAATATGAGTGGTATGTTCTGATGGTTGTTGTGGTGTTTGGGAGGTGGTGTTTGGTTGAACATCAGGATAAACATATCTATAGGAATCAGGATCAGCATTTACTAAGATCTGTTTTACAGACTGAGGAATCTGTAAAGGTCTAACCACTGGTTTCTTAGTGTCAGCATTTATCAGGTCATTAAAGTAACGTTTTGCAACTTTGAAAGGTGGAGTTAAGGTACTGGTTAGTCGAGGTTCATCAGTACAAAAAGTATATATAAGTTGACAGAATCTAGCAAAGTAAACAACATTCCTATCCTCTATCATCCTATCCCCAATAAAACCTATTATAGCAGTTGCAAAATCAAAATGAGTTTGGTTTATAATGGCATACCCGATGTGCTGACTCATTATGGGGATGGCATCAAAATTCGAACACTTGTTCCCAAAAGCTTTAGTGATGCAGTCGAAGAAGAAACTCTATTCCCTTCTGATATGAGCCTGTTTCAACTGCCCAAGCTTTGCCAAACTCTGTTCATACCCCAAACTGACCATTAACTCCTGAAGAGCTGATTCCTCTGGAATTGAAAAAGTACATCCTTCTGGGAGATGTAGAGCCTTGCGTATTGTACCAGGAGTGACTGCATATGGAGAATCACCCACTTTGAAAACAATACTAGGAGTACCATGTTGACCACCATTATCAAAGTTTCCAGTTCTCCAAAGTATCAGAACTTGTTGGCTTGAGAATACTGAAGGTTGGGTCAATGCATACCCGATTTCACCGTGTGCAAGAAGATCTTGCACAAAATGCAATTCAGACGGAGCTTCAGCATTATCAAGAATTGCAGCATAGTTGTTTGGAACAAATTTAGCTCCATCAATGATTAAATCCTTAGGTGCCATGAAATTAATCGAGATGTATAAGTGCCTGTTAGGTGTTTGATAGAATGTCTATATGAAAAACCAACATTAGAAGAAGAAAGAGAGTAAAAGCAAATAGAGAGAAAAAGTGCGAAAGGAAATAAAAGATTAAAAAATCCTCTCTCTGTCTTACTTATACTTTTTAAAAAAAATATAACCGTTGGACACCTGTCAGACATGCAGTAAAAACGAATAGTTAATGGGCACGAGAAAACAGTAATCATTTCTTACCCACTTGCAGTTTTTCAAGGAAAAACCGTTCCACTTACCAAGTTATTCCATTAATCAAGGTGAAACAGTTTTAATTCAAAATTGAAACTGTTCCCACTTATTTAATTATTTTTCACTGCAACATCAATATTCTGAAAAAAATTCGAGTGAAAATGACCATAATAAATCAGATGAGCAAGTACTGATAAAATAAAATTAGAACTTAAGTTAAAACAGAATTTATATGGTCATCAGAATATGAATTTGTATCAGGATTTATCAATGCATTACAAAATATCTCAGAGACAAGATCTTGAAACAAAAATAAATTTCATTAATATATCAAGAGAATACATTCATGATATTTAAATTACATCAGAACTTGTACAAGATTTCCCTAAGCTGCTAAACCTAACATCAACAGCGAATGTCCTAAGCTAAGAAGCCTGACAAAGCTGATGATGAAGAAAAACAGGAAGAAGAAAATAATTCATTTCTTCTTCCTACTCTCGACAAACAGAATAGCGAGTCGAATGATTCGCTCTTGCTGGCGGAGAGCTTCCAGCCGTTCCTCCTCCAATCGCTCCAGATGGCGATGGTAGTCCATATAGAAGAACAGGAGGTGGGTGAGTACCTCCTGGGGAACGGAGTCCCATATCTCATCAGGAATGGCAGTAACGTGCCATTCCTGCTGCCAATCGGCACAGCTCAGCTCCATGTTGAATGTTTCGTAGTTCAAAAACATGTTGTAATTGACCATGGTGTTTTTGATATAAAGATTATGAAGGTGAGTTTGTGATAAAAGATTTGATGGGAAGACTGATGTGAAGTGGTTGCTTATATAGGCAAGAGAATGCCAGGAGACGCAAGGAAATTTAATGCTTACAGGTTGAATTAATTCTACCTCGTCTCCCCAGACTTGGAAAAAGAAAAACATTCATTGGAAAGGGAAAACATGGTTTAATTCGCACAAGAAGCAAGTAAAAGTTGACTGTTCATGTACGAGTACCACTATCCCTAACTATAGTGACTATTAATCTTCCACTTCAACATATTCTGGTTTAAACTGAGACTGTTTCCAAATTTTATCCACAAATAAGTCAAGTAAAGAATCAGACGTTAATATCAGAACTTAGACTTATAAGAACTTAACAGTCATCAGAACATAATTTCTTAACTCGAAAAATGAATGCCTATTCTAGTAAGTCCTCACACAAATTCTGATTTATATTCTTCAGAACTTAATCATCAGAACATGCAATTAGAACTTGTCCTCAGAATTTGTGCAATGTGACACAATAACTGTTCATCTAAAACAACATAGATCACCACAGTGATTTTCATCATTCATATGGAGTGTTTAGTGTGTGCATTAAGCTAAATATCAGACAAAGAGTAAAGTCTGATTCACTTCATTACATCTTAGAAATAAGGCATAACTAAAACTTTGCTAAAGAGCTGTCATTATTCTGAAACCTACTGTTGAATGAGGTCATGCTTGAGTCCACCTCAACCATTTTGTGCTAATTTTGTGCATCTTTTTTAATTTCATTTTACAGTGGCTTCTCAGTGTAAGTGAGTCATGACTGCTTATCAGAATTTATGCTATTATCAGAGTATTTCTCCAGTAATCATAGAGTGTGAAAAGTCACCAAGAAAATATTTTGCTTTTCTAATGCATATTTACTTAATACCAGCAATGCACTTGGATTGTCCCTTCCACATTTTTACTCTAGATCTCAAATGAGTACCTGATTTTAACCCATGATTATTTTCTTTTTCTTTTGATAAGAGAGGTTTACCAGCACTTAGTACATTCAACATATTTACTAGCATCAGAACTTAACATATGAGAAGCAATATTCTAGTTTGTGACTTAGTAATAAGACATACCAAGTAAACTCAACTAAGCTCCATTATCAGAATTTGCTTGTGTCAATAGATTTCCACAGAAATAATTACTTCTTACACGAGATCCCTTGTTTATTAAAAACTACTAGGTCAGAATCTAGCACAGTTATCCTCATAGGATTGAATAGTTACCTAAACAGACATATCACTATCAGAGTTTAGAAACATTGATCAGACAACAATCAGTACTTAAAATACATTTTTCAAGTAAGCACAGAATACACAAAGAGATTAAATTCTGTAAATACTGATCATAAAGTCTGATGTATCAGAACAAAACTAAGCAGATTTAGAGAAAGAACCTGAAACCATTCCAAGTTCATTTACCAATCTTGTAAAAGTAGCTTCACACAATGGTTTTGTGAAGATATCTACTAGTTGTTGATCTGTTGGAACAAAGTGCAATTCCACTGTACCTTCATCCACATGTTCCCTGATGAAGTGGTACCTGATGCTGATGTGCTTTGTAATAGAGTGCTGAACTGGATTACCTGTCATAGCAATAGCACTTTGATTATCACAGTAAATAGGGATTTTGAAATATGTTAACCCATAATCCAGTAACTGATTCTTCATCCAAAGAATCTGTGCACAACAGCTTCCTGCAGCAATATATTCTGCTTCTGCAGTTGATGTGGAAATTGACTTTTGTTTCTTGCTAAACCAAGAAACCAATCTGCCTCCAAGAAATTGGCAGCTTCCACTTGTGCTTTTCCTGTCAATTTTGCAACCTGCAAAATCTGCATCTGAGTAACCTATTAGTTTAAAATCTCATTCTCTGGGATACCACAATCCCAGATCAGCTGTTCCTTATCCAGTAATATCTCTGGGATAGAGTAGAGAGCCAATCATACCTCTGTAATCAGTAATATCTACTGATTTACCAGTATCCTTATCCAGTTTTGTTACAGTGGCCATGGGAGTGGATGCACTTGTACAATCTTGCATTCCAAATTTCTTCAGCAAGTTTCTGGTGTACTTAGTTTGACAAATAAAAGTGCCTTCTTCATTCTGCTTGACTTGAAGGCCCAGAAAATAGCTAAGTTCCCCCATCATACTCATCTGATACCTTGACTGCATCAGTTTAGCAAACTTTTTGCAAAGTCTGTCATTTGTAGACCCAAAAATGATATCATCAACATAAATCTGGACCAGAAGTAAGTCCTTTCCATGGTTGAGGTAGAATAGTGTTTTGTCTATAGTTCCTCTGTTAAATCCACTTTCCAGAAGAAACTGAGCTAAAGTCTCATACCATGCTCTGGGAGCTTGCTTAAGTCCATAAAGTGTTTTATTAAGCCTGTAGACATAATCTGGATGTTTGGAATCTACAAAGCCTGGAGGTTGTTAAACATATACTTCCTCCTCCAATTCTCCATTGAGAAAAGCACTTTTCATATCCATTTGAAAGACAGTAAACTTTTTGTGAGCAGCATAAGCCAAAAATATCCTTATGGCTTCTAACCTAGCAACTGGTGCAAATGTTTCATCATAATCAATTCCCTCCTGTTGAGAATATCCTTTTACAACCAGCCTTGCCTTATTCCTTGTAATTATGACATCACTGTCAGTTTTGTTTCTGAATACCCACTTTGTACCAACAACAGATCTATTCTTTGGTCTTGGCACTAGGGTCCAGACTTTGTTTCTTTCAAATTCATTTAACTCTTGCATTGCTTGCACCCAATCAGCATCTTGAAGAGCTTCTTCCACTTTCTTTGGCTCAGTCTGAGAGAGAAAAGAATTGTAAAGATATTCGTTTGAAGTACCTGTTCTAGTTCTAACACCTGCATCAGGATTTCCAATTATCAAATCAGGTCTATGTGATTTAGTCCACTTCCTTGCAGATGGAAGGTTTTCTCTAGAACTGGATGCTCCCCCATGATTCATGTTGTCTTCATTTTCATTTTCTGATGCTCCCCCTGAAACTATGCTCTCTGAGTTGGATTCTTCAGAATTTAAATTTTCAGAACTATCAGAACTTGGCTTATCAGAACTTGACGAATCAGAACTTGAAGAGCCAGATGTATGTTCTGATGCTTCTTGAGATGTGGTAAGATCTTGAGTATGCTCCCCCTGCATAGGTGCATCTTCCTTTGGCGTAGTCACCACAGTTTCAATAACATCAGAGTTTAATCCATCAGAGTTTACAGTATCAGGACTTAGACTGTCAGGATTTTCAGTATCAGAATTTGAGTCTTCATTTTCAAATCTCAGCTGATCATGATCAATAAAATCTTCAAGTCCAATAATCTTCTTGTCATCAAAGGAGACGTTGATAGATTCCATGACCACTCTTGTTCTCAAATTATAGACTCTGAAGGCTTTTGTGGAAAGTGGATATCCAACAAAGATTCCTTCATCAGCTTTTAGATCAAATTTGGATAGCTGTTCAGGATGAGTCTTGAGAACAAAACACTTGCATCCAAATACATGAAAGTACTTCAGATTTGGCTTCTTTTTCTTCACCATCTCATATGGTGTTTTTCCTTGCTTGTTAATGAGTGTTGCATTTTGAGTAAAACAAGCAGTCTGCACAGCTTCAGCCCAGAAATAGGTTGGAAGCTTTGCTTCTTCAAGCATTGTACATGCAGCTTCAATGAGAGTTCTATTCTTCCTTTCAACAACTCCATTTTGCTGTGGAGTTCCGGGAGCAGAAAATTCCTGCTTAATTCCATGGTTTTTTCAGAACTCTTCCATTGTCAAATTCTTGAACTCAGTGCCATTATCACTCCTTATGATTTTCACAGAATCTTTGACCAATTTATCCAGATGTTTGACATGATCAATCAAGATAGATTCAGTTTCACTTTTTGTGTGCAAGAAATACACCCATGTGTATCTGGTGAACTCATCAACTATGACCAACACATATTTCTTCTTTGCAATATACATGACATTCACTGGACCAAATAGATCAACATGTAGTAGATGATAAGGCTCAAGAATTGATGATTCAGTCTTGCTCTTAAATGAAGATTTTCTTTGTTTGGCCTCCTGACAAGAATCACAAAGGCCATCAGGAGCAAATACTGACTTTGGCAGTCCTCTCACAAGATCTTTCTTGACCAGCTCATTTATATTATTGAAATTTAAATGAGAGAGTTTCTTGTGCCAATTCCAGCTTTCTTCAATTGATGCTCTACTCATCAGACAGATTGCAGAACCATCGGTACTTGTTGAAAGCTTAACTTCATAAATGTTACCACGCCTGTAACCTTTCAGAACAACTTTGCCTTTAGATTTACTCACAACTTCACAGTGTTCTTCAAAGAAATCAACATGATAACCTCTGTCACAGATTTGACTTATACTCAGCAGATTGTATTTAAGTCCTGAGACCAGAGCTACTTCTTTAATGATGACATTCCCAAGATTGATATTGCCATATCCCAATGTTTTTCCAATGTTGCCATCTCCATAAGAAACACTTGGGCCAGCTTTCTCCATAAAGTCCGATAACAGGGCTTTATTTCCAGTCATATGTCCTGAACATCCACTGTCCAGAACTCGAATATTTAACCTGTTGCCCTGCAATCATAAATACCACTAATGATTAATTTTAAGGACCCAGACTTGCTTGAATCCTTTGGCCTTATTAAGTTTGTTAACATTTGCAGCGAATTTAGCATCAGAGTTTATGTTAACATTTTTCTTATCAGAACTTACACTATCAGACTTTGAATCAGAATTTACACTAGAAGGAACAATGGAAACTTTCTTCAAAGAAGGTTTTATTTGATAATAATCATAGTACAAACTATGATATTCCTTACAAGTATAAATGGAATGCCATAAACTACCACAATGAAAACAAGGATTTTGTGGTTTATATCTAACAGACTGACTCTTAACTCCTGATTTTGAAGGTAAGGAGTTTATGTTCTTATTCTTCCTGCAAAAAGAAGCCAGATGGTTAGAATTTCCACAGTTATGACACGTTTTCCTAGGAGCATCAGGAACAGGCTTATAATCATTGCTTTTATCACACCTTCCTTTCCATTCCTATTTTTCCTAGGTGATTTTACCTTGTTTGCATTCTTAACATCTTTCAGCTTATGCTTAAGCTGCGTCTTAGTCATTAAGCCTATGTTTACTTCAGCTGTCTTTTCCTGTTTTAGTTTGTCAGAAGTTAATTCCTCTTTAACTTCTGATTTCTCATTATCAGACTTTACAGTTACAAACTTAACAGGTTTTAATTTTGGCTTTTGCTTAACAACAGGCTTAATTTCTACAATTCCTTTATCATTCTTATCCTCTCCATAACCTAAGCCTTCTTTCCAATTTTCACTACTTAGCAAATTTTGAGTTGTTCTGCCAGAGTTAGTCCAAGTCCTGATAATCTCTCTTTCCTTTTCTAACTCAGTTTTTAGAGATTCATTCATTTTTAGCACTTCATCCCTAACATAAAAAGCATCATCTCTATCCTTCTGAGTTTGATAGAACATAACTAACTCTTTTTCTAAGAAATCATTTCTTTTCTTAAAAGCAAGATTTTCAGAAGTTAATCTTTCACATGTTAAAGTTTGATCTCTATAACTAACAAACATGGTTTTAAGATATCTTCTCAACTCATTAATATCATCAGTATGAAAAGCATAAGTAGTCTGAGGTACCTTTGTTTCAGCAGCTTCAGAACTGCTCTCAGCACTTTCTTTATCAGCATTTGCCATCAAAGTATAGTTCTCCTCACTTTCAGAGTCTGAGGTATCTGTCCATCTTTTCTTCTTTGTGACAAGAGCCTTGCCTTTGTCACCCTTCACTTTCTTGCAATCAGGAGATATGTGGCCTTTCTCACCACAGTTATAGCATTTGACATTGGTATAATCTCCTCTATCAGACTTTCCTCCTCTGCCCTCAAATCTTCTGAAATTCTTCTTATCAGAACTTGTGTCTTTCCTGGAAAACTTATTTCCCTTCCTGAACTTCCTATATGCAATCTTTGTAATCCTTTTCACCATAAGAGCACACAGCTTCATCATCTCCTCATCAGCATCAGTCTCAGGCAAGCTTTCAAAATCTGAGTCATCATCACTTTCAGAACTTGATGACTCAGTATCAGACTTTGTGAAAAGAGCTTTACCCTTGTCTTTCCTTGAGGTAGCTGCCTTGGGGGATTCTTCTTCAGCCTTAAGAGCAACTGTTCTTGACTTTCCTCCTTTCCTCTTGCTTCTTTGTTCCATCTCAAGTTCATGAGTCTTGAGCATTCCATAAATTTCATCAAGAGTTATTTCATCAAGATTGTAGTTGTCTCTTATTGTTGTTGCCTTCAAATCCCAGCATTCAGGAAGAGCTAACAGGAATTTAAGGTTTGAATCTTCAAGATCATACTCCTTATCAACCAATGACAAATCATTCAAGAGTTTGACAAATCTATCATATAAATCAGTCAATGGCTCATTTACCTTTGAGTCAAAGTATTCATACTCTTGAGTGAGTATTGTCTTCCTGTTCTTCTTAATTGTATCAGTTCCCTGACACCTTGTTTCCAGAGCATCCCATATCTCCTTAGCAGTCTTGCAGTTAATTACCCTGTTTGACATTACATTATCAATGGCACTATGCAGTAAGTGTCGTACCTTAGCATCCTTAGCAATTGATGCGATATCTTCAGCAGTATAATCACTCTTTTCCTTTGGTACGGTCTTTGTTGCTTCACCTGCAACTGCAACAGCGAGCTTGGTTGGTTTGTGAGGCCCTTCCTTGATTATATCAAGATATTCTGGATCTGTTGCTTCTAGGAACATGGTCATCCTCACCTTCCATATGGGATATTCAGATGGTCTCAGTATGGGAACTCTGATGGTCTCATACCGACTTTGAATTTGTGTCTTTGGTGGTTCTTCAGTTTTGGTAGGCTTAGTTGGAGTTTCTGTGTCAGACATGATTGTGTTTGGATCTTTAACTGTATGTGCGTTAATAGATCGGCTCTGATACCACTTGTTAGGTCACACACACACTGTAGAGGGGGTGAATATAGTGTAAAGTATAATCAAATCGAACTTTAATATCTCAAGTAACAGAAAACAAACTTTATTGAAACAATAAACTCTGTTACAGTATGGAACTGTTACCTCTCAGTGATGAACAAATATTACGAGAGCTGCTAGGGTTACAATGAATAATCTTCTCGAATATGATAACACTTATAGTGTAAACCCTATGTCTGTGTTTATATACTACACAGTTACAAGATAATCGCTAATTGATATGGAATATAATTCTGCTTCCTAAAATATATCAATCAGATATCTTTTCTTCCAAGTATTCTATTTTTCATAAAATTCCTTCTTCATGCATCTCTTCTTATGTTTATCTCGATCTTCTTTCCTTTAATCAGCTACTGTCCTTATCTGAATGTACTTCAGCACTTAAGTTCTGATATCCATCTTCTGATGATTATCTCCTGATAATATAAGTACTGATATCCTTAAGTCCTGACTTCCAGTAAGTACTGATTTATCCTGTTTAAGTAAGATCTGAAAACTAAACATAAATCATATCAGTCATGACATTATCAAATATATCTAACATAATGAATGGTACTGTGGAACTACATTTTGTTCCAAGTGAGAAGCAGCTTGCAAATATCTTTACCAAGCCACTGGATGAATCCACATTTTCAAGGTTGGTAAGTGAGTTAGGTATGCTTAATTATTCTTAAATCTATATGAGATAATTTGCAAGTTGAAATGCAGCCATAAATTTAATTGATTTTTCAGTCTTGGATGAAATTTTGGCTAAGTCAAAATTTACATCTCGATGAATGATCCTTATCCATCGAGTTTGATCATCCGTCGGTATACTATTTGCTAATAAAAATCAATTATTTTTCAGGAATATTTTATGACTCGACGGATAACAGTCTATCCTCATCCGTCGAATTGTCTTAATATCAGCCGTTAATTCCCAGAACATTATCCATCGAGTATACTTACAGTTTGTAAGCATAACACGACGGATAATGGGTGGAATTTTTACAGTTTATTTTTAAATGGCTATTTTAGGCAATTTTAATTGGTTACTTTATTTTACTTTATTATTTTTAGTAGTTATTTTTGAGATAGTATAAAAGCTTATTTCATTTCAATTGCTTTTCTTTTATCATTCTCAAATCAACTGCTCAAATTTCTTTCTCTTTCAAAGCACTTACTCTCTCTCTTCAAGCTCTCATTCTCTAACAATGGCGCCCGTTGTCAAGATTATGTCTCAAACTGGGTTTATTTATGAGAAGAACAATTTCACTGCACTAGTAAACAAGGGTATTCAGCAATCTGGTGACTGTAACAAGATGATGGACTTTGTGAAGAATTGCAAGCTTAGCCATGCCATGCTGGAATCTCCAACAATCTTTTGTGAAGTTGTTGAAGGGATGTGGACCACTGCAACATACAACTCAACAGATAAGACCATCACTCTAACCATTAAAGGTAAAGAATTATGTATCAATAGTGATGTTATACAAGCATGTTTCAAGATTCCTGATAACACTATGACCTCACCACACATTGACACTGATATAATCAATATGCTTAATTCCATGAACTATGCTCTTTCTACTTCTAAGTTAAGTGACATTAGGAGATTGGATCATAGGAAGGAATGGAGTTTTATGTGTGATTTAGTGACAAAGGTATTTTCAGGTAAAGTCAGTAATTTTGATTCAGTCAATATCTCCATGCTTAACATGCTCTACATGCTAGTTACAGATAAGTTCTATAATTTCAGTGACCTTGTTTTGTTTGAGTTGGGTTTCAAACTAGGAGAGTTAAATAAGAGAGGTAAGAATGTGTATTATGTTAGATTCTTTATGATGTTAGCTAACCATCTCTCTGAGGGTATTGTGCTTGAGAACCCTAACAACAAATTAGATTGTTGGGTTCAAGAGAGAAGGCTCATTGCATATTCGAACAGGGCCAATCATCACAAGGAGGTGCCACTATTCTATTTCCCTGTAATGGAAGCACCTCAGGTAAGTGAGGTAAGTTCATCTATTTCTAACACTATTCCAACCTCACTAATTTCTTTGAGTTCTAGTGTGGCTATGGCAACTGTGTCAATGACCCAACAGTTGCCTACCCAAGCTACCAAACCTACAAATATTTCAAAATCCAAATCAAAGAAAGCCCCCTCTGGTATCTCTCAAAAGATGCCAGTTATAAAATCCACCAAAACCAAAGAGGGGAGTGTGGAGGTGGGTAAGATAGGTGAGGGAAGGGGTGAACATAAAAGAAACCCTAAGGATAAGGATGAAAAGTTGAGAGGTTCCCAGCCTAGCCACACTGCAGTTTCCCAACAAATCGCAGTACTTAAAAAGGATAAAAGCTCATTTCTAGCTGCATCCTCCCAAAAGGATGTAGTTATTGAACAAAGCTCTCAACCAAGAGCACACGCCAAAAGGGTTAGGGACACAAGCTCACCCCAAACTTATGCCAGAAAGAAGAAATATAAAACCCTTGGGGATGCACAGGGTACACACACTGTGCAAACTGGTGCTAAAGACACAGTTACTGCACCTTCACAAATTCAGTTTGATGTGACTCCACATCCAAAATCTCTAGTAATAGAAGCACCTCAAACACCAAACTCACCCACAAACTCACTGGATGTGGATATGATAAACACATCAATTCCCGATTCCCATTCTTTAACTTTGTTGGGGAAGCCAAAATCTAGTGCAAGTGAGCATCATCTTTTAGATGATTTGTTGGCTCACTTGCCCATTCTTTCAGGAACTGTTGAATCATCTGTGCCCAAAATATCTTCAATCAGCACAGAGTCCACAATAGTTTCTATTTCGAGTTCATTCATTTCCGCTCTCTCGATGGATATTGCTCATCCGTCGAGTAGTGATTGTATCCCTACGGATAAGCTTAACAGCAGTTATCCGTCGGATAGCAAAACCACTCACCCGATGGATATCACTCATCCGTCGAGTATCTCTGCACAGCTTCAAACTTCATTTATTTCAAGTGCAGAAGAATTAGTGATTGTACAGTCACTATTAGGATTGAGAGAGAAGAGTGTTATGAGTGAGAGCCTGGGTTGCTCCCAGGAAAAAGGAGAGGAAATGAGTGAAATTATGCAATCCATTTCTTCAAGATTGGCAAAAGAAAGTTAGAGGAGTCCCACCTTAGATGGTGAAGGTGAGGGTGTGAGGTTGGGGAGCCAGGGTGAGACCCTAATGCAACAAAAGAGAGAAAATGAGAGAAATGCAGGTACTGGAGCTATAAGGATGGATGTCATTGCTAGTGAGTCAATGAATGTCCAGGATGCAGACAGGGAGGGACTATCTCAGCAACCTAAAGCTGTTATAGATTCCACCTCCCTTGATGCTGAGGCATTTACTCACCCTGTTTCAGCTTATCAACTTCTAGCTGAACAGGGTAATGACAATGCAGAAAAGATGCTCAATCTGGTGCATACCACACAATCTATGATAAGAGCTAAGGATGCCATCACAGCTTTGCCCTCTACAGTTGGTGATGTGGATTATGAGACTGGTGGCTCAGCTGATTTCTTTGATGATGAAAGTCGGGATAGTGAAGATGAAGCAATGGACATAGGGGGAGAAGTAGGTTCCAGTTCAAGATCAGGTATGCCATCATGGGCATTTTCAAAGCACTGTGATGAGCACTACTTCAAGACAACCCTGATCCAACTAATCAATCAGACAAATACTGCTCTTAAAACCACTTCAAATGCCAGCACCAAGAAGCTCCTTCAGGCACATCTAGCCTCTCTGCAACTTCAACAAATTCAAGGCTTCCAACATGCTAGGGATGTAAACACCATCAAGGGTGCTATTGAGGAGATGAAGAAGGCCATTTCAGACAAGATGGATTATAAGCTTCATGAGAAGCTACAATTCTTGACATCAAGAGGTAATTAAGGAAAAATTATGATCTTGCAATCAAGATAGATGCCTTGGATACAAGATTGTCAGCCATGGAAGCATCTCTAACAGCCATTCATCTTCATCAAGCCCAACAGACAGATTTACTTCAAAAACTGGTGGCTACTCAAATCCCCTCCTCTACTTAACTTGATGATAACAAAAAGGGGGAGAAAGGACCAAGTGAGGGGGAGAGGCTTCAAATTCGAATCAGTAAAGTAATTGTGCCTTCAATTACTATATCAAAGCCACCAGTTACAGATAGTATAGATCTGATAAATGCAGCAGCAGCCAACATTAGAGCAGCTGAAATGAAGCAGTTGAAGCCAATCAACTTGGAGAAGATTGATGAGGATATACAAAAGAAGTTTGGACTAGTCAAGGAGCCAGTAAAGTCAGCCATCCATTAATCTCAAGTCAAGCAAATTTCTATGAATGAGATGAGCATGAACTATCTGGAAAGGGGACAATCATCCTGCATCAAATCTCCAAAGGCTGAAATAATTCAGAAACCAAGGGTGAATTATCCAAAATTATCATTGAAGAACCCTTTGGATACTGTGTATGAGACACCTAAACCTGATGAAAAGAAGCTTCTGTCAAGGTCAATTGCTTTCTACAAAGATCCAGCTGATTCAGCTTTGAAAAAGAGAATTGCTAAAGTTTTCAGAAATGGGAAAGAAATTTGTGTAGTGGCTGGACACCCTCAATTTGCTGAAGCAAAGAGAGAAGAAAAGGCCAGATTGAAGCAGAAAAAGAAGCAAGCTGCTCTAGATTCTAAAAAGGCTAAACAAAAGAAAGAGCAAATTGCTATCTTGGCCAAGCTATATGCTGTAAATTCATCACAACAAATTCCTGCTCAGCCATCTGAAATCATTGAATCTCAAGATCCAAAGAAGCAAGTTGAAAAACAGAAGAAATCTCCAAGAATCAAGGAATTGGCTAAAAGAACCAAAAGAAAACTGGACATTGTTGATAAGGAATTGGAGAATCAGTTTCCTAAGGAATCCACTCCAACTACAACTCAAGCATCAAAACCCTCTGTGGTATTTGAAGATATCAAGGTGGTGGATCCTCACAGGAACATTCATCGTGAACCTATTGTGCCTAAGGATGAGCCAATAGAATGGGAAAACATACCAATTCCTGACTTCAATCTGCCAATCCTTAACAAGCCAAAGAGAACAAAGTCAAGAGCAGTCAAGAAAGTGAAGTTATCACCTCTCGAATCCAAATCTCTAGTCAAAGCTCAATCTAAAGTCAACAAAGGAGATTATATGTACTTGTGTGACATCAAGGAATTTTATGATCTAAACCTCTATCTAGATTAACTAGATGCAGTGAGAGGAATTGATGCATACAGAAACCTACCTTAAAGGTTAGTGTTCAAGTACAAGGGAGGAAAGGAGATTCAGTGGCCACTTCACAGGATCCTTCAAGAAAGCCAATCTATACTGATTAAGGTTTATTCATCTTTCAAGAAGAACTTTGGTTCAATATTACTGCAAGAAGATTGGTACCGAAGAAGATTGAAGAACTAAGGAGTGTTAGAGCTAAAGATGCACTCCCAAAGACTCTAATCATCCCTTACACAGGGAGAAGAGTGCATCTAAGGCCCTACTGGCTGATGGAGTTCATGGATGACAAAGGAGTGAGAAGGTTTTTTAGATTAGAAGACCAATTGAGCATCTCTAGCAATGAGACTCTCTTGGAAATGCAAAAAAAGCTAAATCTCTCAGAATCGGAATTCCACAGGCAGCTCCAAAATCAGATTGAAGAAAACAACAGAAAGCTTGGAAAGAGATCCAGACCTTCAAGGAACTAGATAAATCTGCTCAGGCTAGAGGAGCACCTTGAAAATGACTATGAGCAAAATTTTGTACATTTTGTTAATTGAAGCACTTTTCAGTATTATCTACTTTCGTTTAAATTGTATTTTTAGGGTATTTTGTTATCATCAAATATCTCTTAATTTATGGCTACAATTCCAGTAGACATAAATTGGGGGAGATTGTTGTGTATATGTTGTGTACTTGATGATTTCATGAACAAAACACCTTGGTAGATTTTACTTAGTGAAAATGTAGCACTCGACGGATAAGGATTATAGTTCCGACGGATAACTCTTTTTAGTCCCGACGGATGATGACCTATTATCCATCGAGTGAGTAGCTTATGTAACAATAAGTCTGTAGCACATTTCTGCATACACATTATTTAGAATCTGTAGTAGCACCTAAGTCATGTTGACTGTAACTAGATATGCAGAATAGGTTGATTAATTGTACATAGATGATGTCTTGTAATTCTGCATAAATGAAATGAAGTCAAGTGCCTGATTGCTACCCGACGGATAAACAACAATGAATTCGATGGATGATCAACAACCCGACGGATTAAGAATTCAAATATCTGTTGACAGTGACAACACAGTCACATGCGTCGAGTGTATGAAAATGGAATGTGGTAGCCTATTCAACTGGGTTTTCGAGAACAAAGAAGCATTGTCATTTCCATGCTATTATGAAGATATTCAAAGATGCTGGAATAGAGTAATGAAGTAGCATTGTATTAGACTTGATAGTTTTTGTTTTATTATCTTGTCTTATTGCTTTATAATCTTGGTGATATATAAACCAAAAAGTAGCAAATAGAATAGTAACTAAGGAATTAAGAAACTCAGATAGAAAGAGAGAAACATATGTAAGCTGTATTCTTAGCATTTCTCTCATTCTTAGTTGTTATTATTTTGTAAGCAGTTGTGAGCTTTTTGCACACAGAGTTCTCTCGATATATATTATATATCTCTGGTGGAATCATTCAAATCCACCAGAAAGTTTTTAAAGGCTCTTGTTTTTAATTACTTGTGTTTTGATTCATTTCAAGTAACTATTCCGCATTCTGCTAATCAATTCACACTTATATATATATTTGAGTTAAAACATTTTTATTCAAGAAAAAATTTCAAGAATTCCATTCAACCCCCTTCTGTAATTCTTGTTACATTGGTAAGGGACTAACACTTTATATTATAGAACCCTTGATTTTTGAGTGGTTTCTTTTCACGAACATGCACAGAGATCTAATCATCATTTGACTCATTATTATAAATATCATATGCTTTAGATGAAAGTTCTAACCATCATCATCCACGGTAAACTGTGAATATATTACAACGTTCAGAGTACGTGTACAATACTATATTGTGTTCTTGAGTTCTTCAGGAGAATTACAAAATTACTGTGACAGTGATATATTTTAAGCTGATAAATCAACAATGTTTAAAATGATAATTTTATAAAAGATAATGACATTAAAGAGAATCATTAACATAAATTGATTGATACTAGTTATGAGGAAGTTGCGAAGTTGTGAAAATGATATACAGAGTAAAATCTTTAATATATGGATATGATTTTGTTCATATACGTATAATTATAAGTAATTTAACTATGTTAATCATATATTATACTTATATTTTTTTAAATCAATCTGAACCGCATGATCAAAATCAAATCAACGGTAATCTGTATGGGTTTCTAGTTCTCTCACCAAGGAGTGTTCTCTTTTGAATATATATATATATATATATATATATATATATATATATATATATATATATATATATATATATATATATATATATATAGGGGCTACTCCAATAGAAACCAATTTAGAATATAAACTAGAAACCAAATATTTTTTTTAAATTACTTCGGAATATAACACATATGGTATGCAAATTGATCGTTGAGAGATGTAGAAAAATACAGTGAAATTGGATTTTAAAAAAAACTTACGGTTTGACGGGAAAAATCAAATTAAAAACGGAGGGGAAAAGCTAAAATGGGGTGTGGGAGGGTGTAGAGTAGTTGGGTGGGGTGATTTAAGTGGGGACCATTAGATTAGGTTGATTCAATGGTATAGATTAGTTCCTAGTTTCTATTTTAATTTTAGTTTGTATTTGATCATTCCCCTATATATATATAGGGGCTATTCAAATAAAAATAACCTTAAAATAAAAATTAGAAACCAACTAAATAGCTGCCTAATTTCAGTGCCCAACTGGCATGACCCAATATTTACTCAGTTACATATGATTTTTTTTGTCACTCTTCATCTTCGTACACACGTGATAATAGATATACATACATACAAAATCACCACAAATACATATACAATCACCAATATATCCGATCTGAACTAACACCACAAATACATATACAATCACCACTATATCCGATCTGAACTAACATTATTTATTACTCATTGCTACCATATCTGATCTAAACTAAAATTAGTATTTTATATTTACTGAAATACTGGAATATCACTTAAATCACTAATTTATCTTACACTAATCACTAATAAGTGTTATACAAATTACTAATTTATATTTAAAAATCACTAAAAATTGAACAGAGTCATTAAATATAATACACAGCTATTATACCCCTATCTCATATCTCACCATCACCTTCAATCAGCTCACCACTACCACCGAGCAATACCCATAATATCAAACAAAAATCGTGAACTAAACTATTAATACAGTAATTACTACATGAAGAGAGAGGTGGAGAAGAGAAAAAAAGGTGGGGAAGAGAGATATTGTCAAAAACAAGTTTAGAGAAGATTAAGAGAGGAATTACATGAATATTGAAGATAATCGACGGGGGTCATGGCAGTGTTGAGGATGATGGCGGTAGTGGGGGATGATGGCCATGATAGCGGGTGGGTAAGTTCAAGAGTGTGGATTTGGGTGGTTTTGAAATGGAGAAGTGTCGGGGAAAGTGAAAATGGGGTGGGTATTATGCACACATGGTTATTTTAAAAAGTTGTAACCTGAGGAGGATAAATATTGATAGGGGTCAGGGGTATGCATCATAGGTTATAACAAAATAATGGTAGTTGTGTTCTCTCATTCAAGAATAAGCCACTAAAACTGTTACGTGTTAATTCTCAATGATCAGAAGAAGCTCAGGATCTGACTACGATTAGATGTCATCAGTATTTGATGTGTCGTCAGGATTTGATGCATCATCAGTATTTGCAAGTCATCAGCATCTGAGGGCGGTCAGCTGTGAAGATTGATATTGTTAGGAATATGTTGTGTACTTGATGATAACTTGAACAAAACACTTAGTAGATTTTAATTAAGTGTCTTTGTAGCTTTCAACGGATGATCATTTCAACATCCGTTGAAAGGGTAGCTTATGTAACAATAAGTTTAGTAGCACATTCCTGCATATCAAGATAGCTTAATGAAATAGATGTTGTAGAATATATAGGTCATGTTAACTACTAGATTGATATGTAAGATAGGTTGGTTAATTGTAAATATCAGATGCCGTGTAATCTTGCATAAATGAAATGGAGTTAACTGCCAAGAAAATACTCTCAACGGATGTTTCGTAAAGCTTCAACGGATGATCAACTAAAGCTTCAACGGATGATTCACATAGTTTCAACGGATGATCAGTTAAAGTTTCAATGGATGATCAACCACAGTTTCAACGGATGATTCAATGAAGCTTCAACGGATTTTCAAATTCAAAAAAAGCAGTTGATAGTGACTTGACAGTCACATGCATTATTTGTATGCAATTGGAATGTGGCAGCCTATTTGCAGGGTTTAGAGAACAAATAAGCATTTCCATTTCCATGCTAAATAGTGTTGGATTTTAATCGCAGTGGGGGCATGGCAAAACACTTTTACACATACAAAATCCAAATAAAAACATATAAATCGTGAATAAAAATTCGAGGGATCGAATCTAACCTTTAAAATAATTCGGAGACAACGATCAGAGATCCTTAGCAGTTGCTCCTCAAGTGTGAAGCACTCCACCGGTATCCATCAAGAAAACGATGTTAAGGAGGAGGAAGGAGGTGGAGAGAATTGGGTTTTCCAAACTTTTTGGGTTTTGTGTGGGTTAGAATAAAATTAGGGTCTATAATAGTGTATTTATAGGCAAAATTTTCAGCTGAAATTTTCCCATAAATATTATTATTATTATCCCATTTATTATTCTTATTAATAATTAAAACACCTTTTAATCAATAATCCTTTTTCTAAACACTTTAGAAATAATTCTCTCTCTTGATTTAATTTCCAAAAATTAAATCCTTTAATTAATAATATTAAGAACTTTTCTTAATTAATTTATAATCAATTAAATCTCATTTAATCAATTATTAAAATTTCCAATTAATTATTTATTTCACAAATAAATAATTATTAGCCATTATTAATTAATTCCTCCACCATTAAATCATTCTCTTTTTATGGTGTGACCTTGTAGGTTCAATATTAAGCCGGTAGTAGAAATAAATAATAATAAAACTATTTTATCATTATTTATATAAATTCTCTAATTTATTAAATATGATTAATTAATTAATCACATTTATTCTACATCGTGAGTGATGCTTCTCAACATATCGCGACTATCCGGATAATATGAATTCACTGCTTAGAATACCAAGAACCTGTCAGTGAATAGTTACCGTACAATAAACTCCTTTTACCCTACAATGTCCGGATTAAATACAAGGCATGGATCTCATGTCAAGCCTATCTAATTCAATCACTTGCTTACCATTTATTATGCGTAGTTCTATGCAAATTAGAAACTCCTTTCTAATTTCATTCACTCTGGCCAGAGATTCCTGAACTAGCATAAGTGGATCAGCCTTGAACATTCGCTTCCTTCACTGGAAGGGGTAGATCCTTTATTGATCATACACTATCTTCGTGTACAAATTCCTATACCCAGAAAAGCCCTAATACTTGTCCCTGGAGACTAAGAACTAAACCAAAGTATAGTTCAGTGTACACAAGATGACTATGATGACCTCAAGTTTAAGGATACTTGTACAACTATCACTATGTGAACAACTGCTGACACGTGAGTGAACTCCATCAGTTGTTCAGCTGTGCGAGTCATGTTCAGTGAAATTATTCTATAATAAGCACCTACATACTAGCTATAGTATCACCACACAAATGTCTATGAGAACAGACATCCTTCATAATGAAGCAAGCATAGTATGTACCGATCTTTGCGGATTATTAATTACCAGTTAGTAATCCTATGACCAGGAACTAGTTAAGTTTAGAGATATCATCTTTTTAGGTCTCACTATTATGATCTCATCATAATCCATAAAAAGCTTTACTCTAAACTATGGTATATCTTATTTAAACACTTAAATAGATAGAGCCCGTAATAAAAACAAAACAAGTCTTTTATTAATATCAATGAGATCAAAACATATTACATAAAAGTTATTCCTAAATCCTAATACATGATTGGACTTAGGACATTCCTTTTAATCTCCCACTTGTACTAAAGCCAATCACTCTGGTATCTAATACCCATCTTGTCTTTATGACGATCAAAGTGACTTTCATAAAGTAGCTTTGTGAGTGGGTCTGCTATGTTGTTATGTGTGTCAACTCTAATTCAATACAATACAAGAAATGTTACCGCGCTCCCACTCACCCTTTTGTAGACGCATGGTTCATCTTCGTTTTTGATAAAATCAAACTCTTTGATTGTCTCATTAAAACGAATGTTCCATCTTTCGAGAAGCTTGCTTTAAACCACATATGGTTCGCAGCAGCTTACACACTAGGTTTTCATTTCCCTTGGAAAGAAAACCATCTGGCCATCTGCCAGATTTCATAGTCGTAGTAAGCAGCATTCACAAGCAAAATCCGAACTGATTTTAACAGGGCTACAGGTAAAAAGTTTCATCAAAGTCAATCCATTGCCTTTGTTTGAATCCTTTTGCCACAAGCCTGGCCTTAAAGGTCTCCACCTGGCCATCTGCTCTATCATTCTTTCGTATACCATATACATAGATTTCATTCCGGATTTCATGGCACTTTGCCATTTCTCTGAGTCAACACTACTCATAGCCTCATTATAGGTCACAGGGTCGTCATCATCAATGATCGACAACTCATTGTCATTCTCAATGACAAGGCCATATTACCTATGAATGGGCTGTTCCACAAAAGGTTGTTCAGTCAGAACAGGTGTTTCCACTTGATCCGTAGTAGTTTGTGCTTCTTGAACTTCATCAAGTTCAATTTTGCTCCCACTGTTTCCTTCAAGGATAAACTCCTTTTCCAAGAAGGTAGCATGTCTGGAGACAAACACCCGATGATCGGTGTAAAAGTAATACCCTAAAGTCTCTTTAGGATATCCCACAAAACTACATTTTACGGATCGATATTCCAGCTTATCTGGGTCAACTTTCTTGACATAAGCTAGACATCCCCAAATCTTAACGTGTTTAAGACTCGGTTTCCTTACTTTCCATATCTCATACGGAGTTTGAGGAACAGATTTGGAAGGCACCTTATTCAGTAAATATGTTGAGGTTTCCAATACATAACCCCATAGGAATACTGGAAGATTTGCATAGCTCATCATGGACCGAACTATGTCTAACAAAGTTCGATTTCTCCTTTCAGATACCAATCTGGAGGAGTCCACTGGGAGACTATACCATTTATTTTGAGATAATCTAGAAACACTCCATTAAAGTATTCACCGCCTCGATCTGATCGAAGAGTTATAATACTATGTTTGGTTGTTTCTCCACTTCATACTTATATTCTTTGAACTTTTCAAAGGCCTCAGACTTGTGTTTCATCAAACACATATCCGAATCCAGATCTATCATCTATGAAAGTAATGAAGTATGAAAATTCACCCATGGCTTGCGTAGACATTGGTCCACATACACCTGTGTGTACCATTCCTAGCAAATTTGCAGCCCTCTCTCCATGTCTACTAAATGGAGACTGCAATGACACTATAAAGTGATATTTTCATCATCCCTTTTCTTTTATTAGTTTGTTCAATCTGAAATAAATTATGTCACATACATACAGACCATTATTTAAAGTACCGCGTCCATAAAGAATATTATCTCTAAGAATAGAACATTCATTATTCTCAATAATAAATGAAAATCCAGCCAAGTCTAACATGGGAATAATATTCCTCACAATCGAGGGAACAAAATAAAAATTATTTAAAATAATAGTCTTGCCCGTAGGCATATGTAAATGAAATGATTCTACATCTTCAGCAGCAACTCTTGCTCCATTTCCCATCAGTAGAATCACCTCCTCTTCCTCAAGAGTCCTACTTCTCCTTGGTCCCTGCAACAAATTGCAGATTTGAGAACCACAGGCGGTATCTAATACCCAAGTAGAAATTTGATTTAATGACATATTCACTTCTATCATGAACATACCTGAATCAGAAGTGGTAGTCTCACTACCCTTCTTCTTCTTCAATTCTGCAAGGTAAACCTTGCAGTTCCTCTTCCAGTGCCCCACCTTGTTACAGTGAAAGCAAACAACTTTGCTCTCGGGGTCTTCAGCTTTTGGTGGAACCGGATTTTCTTCACCTACTTTCTTCTTCTTGGAAGAGTTCCTCTTCCTTTTCTTAGGATTGGAACCTTCACCAATTAGAAGAACAGAACTCTTCTTAGGGGGAAAATTCGATTCCGCAGTCTTCAACATGTTGTGGAGTTCAGGCACGCTGACATCCAACTTATTCATGTGAAAGTTCACAACAAACTGCGAGAACGAACTCGGAAGCGATTGCAAGACCAGGTCTTGGCTCAGCTCCCCATCCATGGCAAAACCAAGTTGTCCAAGACGTTCAATCAAATTGATCATCTTAAGTACATGGTCATTCACAGATGATCCCTCAGACATCCTACAACCGAACAGCTCCTCCGATATCTCATATCGAGCTGTCCTCCCCGCCACATCATACAACTCTTGTAGATGCATGAGGATAGTGTGAGCATCCATATGCTCATGTTGCTTCTGTAGCTCAATGTTCATGGAAGCTAGCATGATGCATTGAGCAACATTTGCATCATCTATCCACTTACGATACACAACATGTTCATCATTATGTACATCACTAGCAGGTTCAGTAGGCTTAGGTGAGTCAATCACGTATTCCAGCTTCTCAATCCTGAGAACAATTCTCAAGTTTCGAAGCCAGTCAGCATAATTAGGAC
Organism: Apium graveolens; assembly: GCF_009905375.1. Taxonomy (NCBI): domain Eukaryota; kingdom Viridiplantae; phylum Streptophyta; class Magnoliopsida; order Apiales; family Apiaceae; genus Apium; species Apium graveolens. The sequence goes on along the minus strand of NC_133649.1, from coordinate 39,935,499 downwards.
CGGTCAATTTGTGTGCATCTAGTATGCTCCTGAGTGATAGTGCAGAAGACATAACGTACAAAGTAAATCGGTAAATGATAAACACATAACAACACTTAGCAAATATTCAATTTCATTTCAAAACACTATATGAATCGGGTCTTTATTCATAAGTAGGTCCCACTAGTTTTCCTAATTTATTCAACCCCTACATGAAAAATTAAGCATTCATAATGCTAGTGGGAATAGGGATCCTACATTCCATTACACAACCCCGGCTGTGGCACGAAACGCCATGTAATGTTCAATAGGCAGACAACTCTTGTCAATTACATCTAATGTTATTCCCTAATCAAACTTTAGCCTCTTGAATAATTGAGTCACGGTTGTGGCACGACAAACTCAATATTCTAAGTCAAGTCTAACCCAACATTCCGTACAATTGAATCAGTCCCCAAAGGCTCACGGCTGTGGCACGTAACGACCTTTAGATTCTTATTCAATGTACACATCTCTATGTAATAGACAAGTATTTCTTATTTCGAAATCAAAGCCCTCGGCTGTGGCACGAAATGACAGTGATTCAAAAATAAGAACTACTTTCTACCATGTTGGAAGGCTATGACCGACACAAGCCCGTTGTATCATTGGCCAATTACTACTTGATATTATTTAATTTTAGAGGGATTATATTACGTTACAATCATAATCATATTATAAAGAAATTCTTCCTTTTAAATTAAATATTTCAAATCAATAATCAATAATCAGATGATTCACAGATCGGGTGGAGCATTGTCAAGAGGCGTCACTTAATAACCCTTTCTTACAGATAGAAATCTGTTGTTGACAGAATCATCCTTTCTCTCATATCGAAAATTCATATTCAATTACGTGTTTCATAAACACAAGAATCTCATGATTGTATTCATAATATTATTATTAAGGTTATGAAACAATTTCACTATACTAGGTTGTCTAACAAACGCCTTATGCTTATTTAAGTTCACCTAAATCTATCATCGCATGATAAACTAAGAATATATCACATATATCAACATGAATAAACATCAAGGTAGGCATGTTACATCATCTAGCACATTAGTCTAAGCATTATACATCTCTATGTATCACATGAAGCATTTAAAATCAATTCAAACGATCAAAAACAGCTTTAAAACACTTCATGGAATATAAACAGTTCAAAACTTTTATATAAACTAAAATTGATCACTCCATTAGATCCGTCTCGGAAAAATGAATCCAACGGTATATTGCACGCCCAAAACGGAGTTACGAAACTCCTAGAAAATCAATTTAAAATCAACAGACGGGCTGTAACGCATTACAGGAACGCGTTACAAGCCCTATAACGCATTCCGGTGATGCGTTACACCCCTTTTAAGCCATTAAAGGGTGTAACGCATTCCGTGAATGCGCCACAGGTGTGTAACGCATTCCCGGAATGCGTTACACCCCTATTTTTTTTATTTTATTTTTATTTTTTCTGCAGCAGCCGCCGTTTCTCGATTAGCGAGCCGCCGTACCTTCTCTGTCATCTTCTCTTTTCTCCGTGCAGAATAACAGACAATACAGCAGACAGATGTATTCTTTTACAGTAGCAATACAAACATATATATATATACTATATACACATATATTTATTTATTTAATTACGAATTTAATTGCAAGATCTTCAAAAATTCATAATAAAAAATCTATACATCATAAAATTATGAAAAAAATACCCAGACGATCTACAACACTTGTAGAACCCAGATCAACATTCAAAATTATTCTGAGAAACGATTCTCATCAGACAAAATTAATCCATGATATAACTTGTAAAAATCATAATTAATTTATACATGCACATAAAATTCTGAATTTTTTACCACAGATCTATATGCGTACAACCTATGCTCTGATACCATTCTTGGATTTTAATCGCGGCGGGGGCATGGCAAAACACTTTTACACATATAAAATCCAAATAAAAGCATATAAATCGTGAATAAAAATTCGAGGGATCGAATCTAACCTTTAAAATAATTCGGAGACAACGATCAGAGATCCTTAGCAGTTGCTCCTCAAGTGTGAAGCACTCTACCGGTATCCACCAAGAAAACGATGTTAAGGAGGAGGAAGGAGGTGGAGAGAATTGGGTTTTCCAAACTTTTTGGGTTTTGTGTGGGTTAGAATAAAATTAGGATCTATAATAGTGTATTTATAGGCAAAATTTTCAGCTGAAATTTTCCCATAAATATTATTATTATTATCCCATTTATTATTCTTATTAATAATTAAAACACCTTTTAATCAATAATCCTTTTTCTAAACACTTTAGAAATAATTCTCTCTCTTGATTTAATTTCCAAAAATTAAATCCTTTAATTAATAATATTAAGAACTTTTCTTAATTAATTTATAATCAATTAAATCTCATTTAATCAATTATTAAATTTGCCAATTAATTATTTATTTCACAAATAAATAATTATTAGCCATTATTAATTAATTCCTCCACCATTAAATCATTCTCTTTTATGGTGTGACCCTGTAGGTTCAATATTAAGCCGGTAGTAGAAATAAATAATAATAAAACTATTTTATCATTATTTATATAAATTCTCTAATTTATTAAATATGATTAATTAATTAATCACATTTATTCTACATCGTGAGTGATGCTTCTCAACATATCGCGACTATCCGGATAATATGAATTCACTGCTTAGAATACCAAGAACCTGTCAGTGAATAGTTACCGTACAATAAACTCCTTCTACCCTACAATGTCCGAATTAAATACAAGGCATGGATCTCGTATCAAGCCTATCTAATTCAATCACTTGCTTACCATTTATTATGCGTAGTTCTATGCAAATTAGAAACTCCTTTCTAATTTCATTCACTCTGGCCAGAGATTCCTGAACTAGCATAAGTGGATCAGCCTTGAACATTCGCTTCCTTCACTGGAAGGGGTAGATCCTTTATTGATCATACACTATCTTCGTGTACAAATTCCTATACCCAGAAGAGCCCTAATAATTGTCCCTGGAGACTAAGAACTAAACCAAAGCATAGTTCAGTGTACACAAGATGACTATGATGACCTCAAGTCTAAGGATACTTGTACAACTATCACTATGTGAACAACTGCTAACACGTGAGTGAACTCCATCAGTTGTTCAGCTGTGCGAGTCATGTTCAGTGAACTTATTCTATAATAAGCACCTACATACTAGCTATAGTGTCACCACACAAATGTCTATGAGAACAGACATCCTTCATAATGAAGCAAGCATAGTATGTACCGATCTTTGCGGATTATTAATTACCAGTTAGTAATCCTATGACCAGGAACTATTTAAGTTTAGAGTTATCATCTTTTTAGGTCTCACTATTATGATCTCATCATAATCCATAAAAAGCTTTACTCTAAACTACGGTATATCTTATTTAAACACTTAAATAGATATAGCCCGTAATAAAAACAAAACAAGTCTTTTATTAATATCAATGAGATCAAAACAGATTACATAAAAGTTATTCCTAAATCCTAATACATGATTGGACTTATGACATTCCTTTCAAATAGAAGATATTCAAAGATGCTGGATTGAGAAATGAAGGAGCATGAAATTAGACTTGAAATGTTTTGTCTTATTTACTTGTCTTTTTATCATGTAACTTGGTGGTATATAAACCAAGTGTAGCAAGTTGAATATAATACAAGTTAGTAAGCATTTTCAAGAGAAATAGACATGGCAAAATATGTAAAGAATTTCTCTGTTCTTGTTGTTCAACTTGTAAGTAGCTGTGTACAATTTTGTAACACATAGTTCCCTACTTAATATATATCTCTAGTGGAAAAGTTAATGATGTGTAGAATTTCATCTTTAGAGTACATGAACTCTACCCAAGTGTATCTTGAGAAATCATCCACCATTACAAGTGTATATTTGTTCCTTGAAATTGATAAGACATTCACTGGCCTAAATAAGTCCATGTGAATAAGTTGCACGGGTGCACTTATAGAATTCACAATTTTTGACACTTGTGACTAGATCTTTTCATCTTTCCTTTCTGACAAGCTTCACAAACTTCAATTTGAGCAAATTCCAGTTTGGGAATATCTCTTACTAACTCCTTTTTGACTAAGGTGTTAATTGCCTTGAAATTCAAGTGAGACAACTTCTTATGCCATAGCTTGCTTTGTTCTTCTGATGCCTTGGTGTAAAAGCAGCAAATACCATCCTTATTTGTTAAGTCCAAGTCTGCAACAAACAGGCTTCCTTTCCTTGCTCCTTTCAGAGCAACTTCACCAGTTTTCTTGCTGATAAAAGTGCATTCTTCTTTTTTGAATAAAACTTTAAAGATTTTGTCTGCAAATTGGCTAACACTGAGAAGATTCACTTCAAGACCAGCTACTAGTGCTACATCATCAATGACAATATTTTCAGAAACAATTTTGCCATATCCCATTGTGAATCATTTGCTGTTGTCTCCAAAGGTCACCAATGGGCCAGCTTTCTCCTCAAACTGTGATAGCAGGGCCTTTTCACCTGTCATATGTCTGGAACATCCACTGTCAATGATCCATATGTCTTTCTTCACTTTGCCCTGCACATAATGAGATTCAGGTGTGTTTAGTGACCCAAGCAGTGTTGGGTACTTTCTTCTTGTTAACTAATTTAGCAGAAGTAGAGTGAGTTGTTTCAGATAAAATAGAGTCTAATGATTGTTGTGCATTTTCCCTTTCTGATGTAGACTCAATTTTTGTTTCTTTAAGGTCTACTCTCAGTTTGTGGCAACTCTTCATCACTTTCAAGTTGCAAGGGATGCAGTCAAACTTATCACAGAATGAGTTGGGATCATTTAAATCTGCTTCATTATATTTGCAAGCTTCTTCAGTTGGCTTACTAACAACCTTTTTATAAAGGTGAGTTAGATGATTTCCAGAGCCATATTTTTCACACGTCTTTCCAGGAGTATCTGCAATATAAGTCAGATTATTGCTTTTGTTTGTCCCTATTCTCCCATTTCTATTTTTATTCTTCTTTCTTGTATCTTCAATCTTTGTTTCTTTGACAGGAGTCTTGGTGCTTTGATTGTCCATGAGATTTTATTCAGCCTTGGAAGATTGAGTTGAATTTGTGTTTTTCTTTTCATTATCCTCATCTGCAATTTCTTGCTTGATGATCAATTTTTCTTCACTGAAGTTCACTTCACAAGTCTTGAACACAGGTGACCCAACATTTCTCAGCATTGCTGGAACATTTTCACTCTCTGTTGCTTTTTCTCTGTCACTTATGTTTTTATTTTTGCTGTTCAAGGCATCATAATCAAGACCAATATCAATGTTTGCACATGGTTTATTTTTCTCATGGCACTGACCAACCAATTCGGATACATTCCTGAAGGACTTCAACTTTACTTCATTTTTCTCCAGTTTTCCCTTAGCACAGCCTCAATCTCATTTGCACACTTGAGCTTGTTCTTCAGATAACCATTTTCTTGTTTCAAGGCTTCAAACTCCACTATCAATAATTCAGTTTCTTGTTTTTCACTTTCAAGCTTCTCATTCAACTTAGTTAATCTTCTAACTTCTTCATTAGCAGCAACCATGTTTGTGTGAATGTGAAACATTTTTGTGCTCATCTTTTCAATAGTTTTCTTATATTGATTCACATTTAAATCAGTGGAGGTAAGAGTTGGTACCTGTGATTTAGATGAGGATGATTTTCCTTGCTCCAAGGCCATGAGTGCATAGTTTCCAAGTTCTTCATCTTCATCATTTTCAGAGTCATCCCAACTTTTACCTTCTACAATATAAGCTTTGCTTTTCTGTTTCTTTAGAAGAGCTTCATACTTTACTTCAAGTTCAAGATAAGCTTTATCTTTCTTTGCCTTCTTGGTTTTCCTGCATTCTGTAGCAAAGTGGCCTAGTTCATCACAACTGAAGCACCTTATATTAGATCTGTCAACAGATCCAGTTTTGTAGCCATTCTTGCTATCAGAATTGTACTTCTCTTTTTCCTTCCAACTGCTATCTTTGTTGAAAGACTGTCCTTTACTCTTGAGGTACCTTGGCTTCTTTACTCTAATGTTAGAGAATTTTCTAGCCAAATAGGCCATTGACTGATCTAGCTCATCCAGTTCATCAAGAGTATAGAACTCATCCTTTTCCAATTCCAGAATGACTTGCTCCTGTGAATCATTTGTTCTATGCCCACTTGTTAAGGCAACTGGAGTTTGAGATCTTGGTTCATCATTGGATGTTTGGCTTTCATTTACAATTAAAGCACTTGAGCCATCCACAACATGTCCTTGACCAGATCTCAACGATTGCCTTTGAATCATCTCTAGTTCATATGTTTTGAGAATTCCATATAGAACTTCCAGAGTTATTCTGCTCAAGTCTCTCCCTTCCCTGATTGCTGAGATTTTCTATTCCAAATGATCAGGGAGAGTAAGCAAGAACTTTAGATTCACTTCTTCAGCTTCATAATATTTGTCATGAAGATGCAAGTCATTTATCAGCTTATTGAATCTTTCAAACACATCAATAATGCCTTCCTTTAGCTTAGCCATGAAACCCTCATACTGTGAAATCAGTATCCTTCTTTGATTTGATCTAACTTCCTCAGTTCCCTCATAGATTATCTCAATATTTTCCCATATTTGCTTGGTAGTGTCATAGTTGACAATGTTGTTGTACATCACATTGTCAAGTGACTCAATCAATATAAATTGTAAGCTGCTATCCAAGGAAACTTTCTCCTTTTCAGGGTCAGAATACCCAGCAGGATCTTTTGGAGCATAATGAGATGGGATAACCATGTCTCCATCTGTAGATTCCTCAACTCTAACCATAGGAATGAAGGGTCCATTCTTGAGGATCTGAATGTAGAGTGGATTGGCCATCTTGATAAACAACATCATTTTCTTTTTCCAAAGAGTGTAGTTAGCTTTGTCAAAGGTAGGAATTTTGATGCTACTGAGTTTCCGTGTATTCATTCTTCCAAGATCTTGAATCTATTTACTTTCAGATTTTGCTCTGATACCACTTGTTAGGAAATGAGTAACACACAGAGGGAAGGGTGAATGTGTTTTACTGTTTTTTGGCTTTTCTGAAAGTTTTTGGCTTGGTTGAACAAGGTAAATTAATCTTATAGAAATATGTTACTACAGGAATTTAAACATGCGAGAATAAAGAACACAGATCTTTTCAAAACTCACTTAATTTTGTATTAAAATTAAGAATATTTTACTACAAAATTTCTAGGCTCTTTGATGTTAAAGAGCTTAGCTTCTCCTTGAGAGTGTTACAAGAAATTTGATCTCAATTGTTGCAACTGACTAAAGGACCAGTGTTAACTTTATAACTTAGTTAACTGATGGTTTACATAGTGTGTAATAAGATATGCTATTAGCTGTTCTAAACTGTCACTTGTCATTTCTATTTATAGAAAAGTAGATCTTCCATTTTTGGCTTAGCATATCTTTAGCATCCCGTGTTCACTTTGATCTTCCTCTGTCAGTTAATCTTCATCATTGAACTTGCACATTCTTCAAGTTGCTTTTTGTAGACCTGTCAATCCAGCTGTTGGATTGATTGTTGATTGTTTATCTTGGATATTGAACTGATCTGCAACTTTGTACTTTCAGATTGTACCTCGAGATCTCCAGTTTAGGTCTATAGAACACTTGACATCTCGATAAGTATATTGTCTTATCAAGATCTCTAGTACTCTATATTTAGTTTGGCTTGTAGAGGTCTTCAGTTCTCTATAAGAGATTTTAGGCTTGTCGAGATCTCTAGTCTTCTCATCTTCACTTTGACTTATCGATAACTCTTAGTTCTCTAGTGGTTTCTTGACTTGTCGATATCTCAGAGTTCTCTAGTCAAATTAACTTGTCGATATCTCAGAGTTCTCTAGTGAATTTTAACTTATCGATATCTCTGAGTTCTCTAGTGGAACTTGACTTATCGATAACTTAGAGTTCTCTAATGAATGTAGACTTGTCGATAACTCTGAGTTCTCTAGTGAAGAAATGACTTGTAGATATCTCCAATCTTTATGTCTTCAATTTGGCTTGTCGATATCTTCTTGAGTTCTCTAGTAGCTTTCCTGAATTCTCGATAAGCCATTCTGGAGTTCTTGAATGACTTCTCTATAACATTAAATATGTGACTTGTAGAGATCTTGACTTAAAGTATTTTTCTCCAAACAGATTTATTCAACTTCAAGCTTCTTCAAAATTCTTCTGAGGCATGATCTTCTTGATCTTCTTCCAGATAGAATCTTTAGGCTTGATACTGTTTTAGGAAAAAGACTCCAGTCTGCTCCTTTGCATTTTTACAGACTTTAAGTGTTACAAGTATAAAATACAGACTAAGATAACAACACAACTTACTTAGGGTTAGCCCCAAGCTTAGCTGATTACCAGATATAACAGTTCATTAATCTCCTCCTTAGATTAGATGTCCATTTGTCTTGCTTCATACTTTAATCAGGGACACTAATGATATTGTTATCTTCAGTGATCTTTGACATCATCACTTATATATTACACACATGACTGGAGATTCTTCCCTACTCACTGAGTTCAAGGAAAAAGATGGCCCAAGTATTACTTTTGGATATGACAACAAGGGTTATACTGTGGGATATGGCTTGATTTCAAAAGACAATGTCATCATTGAGGAAGTTGCTCTAGTGGATGGACTCAAACACAATTTGTTGAGTATCGGCCAACTTTGTGATAAGGGCAACTCAGTAGCATTTAATTCTGAAGCATGTGTTGTGACCAACAAGAAAAGCAACAAAGTGGTTCTTACTGGAGTAAGAAAAGAAAATGTGTACCTAGATGACTTCAACTCATCTAATACAGAATCTGTCACTTGTCTATTCAGCAAGGCAAGTCAAGATGAAAATTGGTTGTGGTACAAGAAGTTGTCCCACATTAACTTCAAGACTATGAATGAGCTAGTCAGGAAAGATTTGGTAAGAGGAATTCCACAGGTGGAATTCTCCAAGGACGGTTTGTGTGATGCCTCTCAGAAAGGAAAACAAATCAAGGCATCATTCAGAAAGAAGCTTGATTCAACAATTGAAGAACCTCTACAACTACTACACATGGACTTATTTGGACCTGTCAATGTATTGTCTATCTCAAGGAAAAGATAATGTCTAGTAATCGTGGATGATTTATCAAAGTTCTCTTGGACATATTTTCTAAAGTCTAAAGATGAAGCTAGTGAAATCATCATCAATCACATAAGACAAGTCAACAACCATCCTGATTTCAAAGTAAGAAGAATTAGGAGTGACAATGGAACTGCGTTCAAGAATTCTATGATGAGACTATTTTATGAAGAGAATGGTATCATGCATGAGTTTTCAGCAGCAAGAACCCCACAACAAAATGGAGTGGTGGAAAGAAAAAATAGATCTCTTATTAAAGCTGCAAGAACAATGCTGGAAGAATCAAAATTACCAACATATTTCTAGGCAGAAGCTGTAAATACTGCTTGCTACACTCAGAATATCTCTTTGGTTAATCAAGCAAAATGCATGACACCCTACCAATTGTTCAAGAACAGGAAGCCAACATTAAACTTTCTTCATGTCTTAAATTATAAATGCTATATATTAAGGAATCAAACTGATCAACATGGAATGTTTGAAACCAAAGCTGATGAAGGAATATTTGTTGGATATGCAGTTGGAAAAGCATACAAAGTCTACAATCTCAGAACCAACATTGTTATGGAATTTATACATGTTGTGTTTGATGACAAAAAGATTGAAGGACTACAAGATGGAGATTTCCATGAAAGACTCAAATTTGATAATGTTGAGATGATTAGTGATGAAAGTGATCAAGAATCAATGTCTAAGGACAATGCAGAAAAATCTACAACTAATGAAGCACACAATTCAACATCCGTCGAAAGACCAAGTGCATCATCCGTTGAAAGACAATATGCATCATCCGTCGATAGGAAAAGAGCAACATCCGTTGATCTATCAATGGGAGTTAAAAGTCAAGTTAGATCACAATCAGAAAGAACTCCAATTTCTCATCAAAGATCCATAAACTTGGGGGGAGTTTCTGAAAATCAAAACTCTGTCACACATCAAGACAACAATGATGCCTCTTCAACAAGAGCTAATCTACCTCAACAGAGAAAATGGACTAAAGATCACCCAGTTGAACTGATTATTGGTGATGCATCCTCAAGAGTGAAAATAAGGAAAGCAACTCAAGAGGAATGTCTATATAGCAGCTTTCTATCTCAGGAAGAACCTAAAAGGGTAGAAGAAGCTCTATTGGATCCTGATCGGGTTTTAGCAATGCAGGAAGAGCTAAACCAATTTGAAAGGAATAAAGTTTGGAAGCTGGTACCCAAGCCTAAAGAAAAGAATTCTATTGACACCAAGTGGGTATTCAGAAACAAGATGGATAAAAATGGCATAGTAATCAGGAACAAAGCTAGATTGGTTGCTAAGGGCTACTGTCAACAAGAAGGGATTAATTTTGATGAAACCTTTGCTCAGGTTGCAAGACTTGAAGCCATCAGAATTTTCCTAGCCTATGCAGCCCATGCTAATTTCAAGGTCTATCAAATGGATGTCAAAAGTGCTTTTCTAAGATTTGGAGGATGAAGTTTATGTCAGTCAGTCTCCTGGTTTTGAAGACCCAAATTTTCCAGAATATGTCTACTATATTTTGAAAGCACTTTATGGATTGAATCAAGCACTTAGAGCCTGGTATGATACTTTGTCAAAGTTTCTCTTAGAAAACCACTTCACTAGAGGTACTGTTGACAAAACCTTATTCTTTAGAAATATTAATGGCTTTAGTATACTTATTCAAATTTATGTAGATGATATTATATTTGGCTCTATAGATGAAAAACTTCACAAAAAGTTTGCCAAATTGATGCAAAGTAAATATGAAATAAGCATAATGGGAGAATTAACTTACTTTCTTGGTTTACAAGTTAAGCAAGTTAGTGATGGAATATTCATTAGTCAAACCAAATATATTTATGATCTTTTAAAGAAGTTTGACTTAATGGACTGCACATCTGCAAAAACTCCCATGGCCACTACAACTAAACTTGAAATAAACACTATTGAAAAGTCTGTGGATATTTCAAGCTATTCTAGCATGGCTGGCTCACTTTTATATTTAACAGCCAGTAGGCCAGATATAATATTTGCTACATGTCTTTGTGCTAGATTTCACGCTGATCCTAGAGAATCTCATTTAGTAGCTATTAAGAGAATTTTTAGATATCTCAAAGGAACACCAAAACTTGGCATTTGGTATCCTAAAGATTCTGGTTTTGATCTAACTAGTTATTCAGATGCAGATTATGCGGGTTGTAAAATTGACAGAAAAAGTACTGCAAGAACCTGTCAATTTCTAGGAAACAAGCTAGTATCGTGGTTAAGTAAGAAGCAAAATTCAGTCTCTACTTCTATAGCTGAGGCTAAATATATTGTTGTAGGTAGTTGTTGTGCGCAGATTTTATGGATGATAAATCAACTATTGAACTATGGTCTACAGGTGAATAAGATTCCTATTTCTGTGACAACACAAGTGCATTTGCAATTACTGAAAATCTAGTACAGAATTCAAGGATCAAGAACATTGACACTAAGTATCATTTCATTAGAGAACATGTTATGAATGGTACCGTGGAACTTCATTTTGTTCCAAGTGAGAAACAACTTGCATACATCTTTACCAAACCACTTGATGAATCCACCTTCACTAGGTTAGTAAGTGAGTTAGGTATGCTTAATTACTCTTAATCTATTTTTGATGTCTAAGCAAATTGAAATGCAGCCAGAGTAAAAGTTAATATTTCCTTTCTAAGATAAAATTTTGACTGTCAGAATTTGTATCTCGAGGGATGTTCATTATTCGTTGAAAATGAACATCCATTGAATTATATCATCCGTTGAAGTATCAATTATTACTCTAGGTAATTTAATCATTATCCATCGAATTGCACTCAATCTTAGCCGTTAATTTTGAGCATTATCCGTCGAATTTACTTACAGTCTGTATGTATATTTCAACGGATAATCTTAGAATTTTGACAGTTTTTCTTATTTTTAAACGGCTATTTTGGGTTAATTTGATTGGTCACTTTATTTTACTTTTTACTTTTTGACAGTTTATTTATGAGATAGTATAAAAGCTAATTTCATTTCTATTCTTTATTTTTATCTATATCAAAGCAATTTCTTTAACTTCTTCTTCCCAAAAGCAAAAACTCTCTTTCTGCAACTAATCTCAATCACAGCAATGGCACCTGTAGTCAAATTTATGTCCTCAACTGGGTTTGTCTATGAAAAGAAGAACTTTATGGCTCTGGTGAACAAGAAAATTCTGGCATCTGAAGACTATCACAAGATGATGGACGTCATATTGAACTGCAAGTTGAACTATGTCATGCTTGAGTCCCCAACCATTTACTGTGAGGTTGTCGAGGAAATTTGGACTACAGCTGTGTTCAACTCAAAGGACAAGACTATTACCTTCACTCTCAAAGGTAATGAACACTGTGTTAACTGTGATGCAATTGAAAAGTGTTTTAAATTGCCTGAAAATAACACACTTGTTTTACACACAGACACTGATGTGAGTAACATGCTAGTTTCTATGGTCTATACTCTTGATGCCACTAAATTAGGTGATGTTAGGAGACTAGGTCTTAGAAAAGAATGGAGTTTTCTGTGTGACTTATTTATCAAAGCATTTTCTGGAAAAATTAGTAATTTTGATGCTGTATCCTACTCACTTGTTCACATGCTTTATATGCTTCTTAGTGATAAGTACTTCAATTTCAGCACTTCTGTCATGTATGAGATAAGGAGTAAATTAGGGGATATTAAGAAGAGGTCTAATAATATTTATTATGCTAGATTTTTCATGATGATAGCTAATTTTTTTTTTGAGAATCTCTCAATTGAGAACCCAACAAACAAGTTAGCTTGTTGGGTCCAAGAGAGGAGAATTATTGCTGATTTGAACAGGGCAAATCATCACAAGGATATTGCTCTTGTATACATGTCAATCATGGAACAACCTCAGGTAAGTGAGGTAAATGTTTCTGTCCCTACTACTTCTCAACCACCTATTTCTTTTCAAACAACTATGGCAATGGCATATGTGATAATGACCAAACAGATTCCTACCCAAGCCACAAAACCAAAGGTTTCTAAATCCAAATCAAAGAAAGCCCCCTCTAGTGTCTCTCAAAAGAAACTAGTTGAAAAATCCACTAAAAACCAAGAGGGGAGTGTGAAGGGAAGGGAGACTGGTGAGGGACAGGGTGAACATCAAAGAAGCCCTAAGGATAAGGATGGAGAGGTGAGTGCATCCCAGCCCAGCCACACTACAGTTTTTTAACAAACTGTAGTGCTTAATAAGGATATTAGCTCACTGCTAGTTGCATCCTCCTAAAAGGATGTGATTATTGAACAAAGCTCTCATCCAAGAGCACAGGACAAAAGGGTTAGGGACACAAGCTCACCCCAAACTTAAGCTAGAAAGAAGAAATCCAAGACACTTGGGGATACACAGGGTGCACACGCTGTACAAACAGCAGTCAAAGACTCAGTTACTGCATGTAAATGTGGAGTCACAACCAAAATATTTAATAATAGAAGAACCTCACATACAAAACTCACCCACCAATTCTCTGGATGTGGACATGATCCATTCATCAATTCCTGATTCTCCATCTTTAACTCTAATGGAGAAGCTAAAATCTACAGCAAGTGAGCATCATCTGTTAGATGATTTGTTGGCTCACTTGCCATTTCTTTCTGATTCTACTGAGAATACTGTGCATAATCTCAAATCAATCACCACAAATTCTACAATAGTCTCTACTCTAAACTCAATCATTTATACTATCTCGACGGATATTGTTAATCCGTCGACTAGCGATTGTATCTCGACGGATGTGCTTAAAGTAGTCATCCATTGACACTTCCAACTACTACTTCGATTGATGTTCCTCATCCGTTGAATATCACTGCACAACCTCAAATTTCAATAAATGTTACAAGTACAGATGATTTAGTGGTTGTACAATCACTTTTAGGATTGAGGGAAGAGAGTGAAAAGGGTGAGAGGCTGAGTTGCTCTCAGGAAAAAGGAGAGGAAAAGAGTGAAATTCTGCAAGCTATTTCTTCCATGTTGGCAAAAGTGAGTGAGTGGAGTCCCACCTTAGTAGGTGAAGGTGAGGGTGTGAGGGTGGGAAGCCAGGGGGAGCCCTTGATGCAAAAATAGAGAGATAATGAGAGAAAAGCAAGTATAGAAGAATGAGAAGAGTCCATTATAAGTGAGTTAATGGATGTCAATGAGGCTGAGAAGAAACAACTAATTTAACAAGAGTATCGAGCTGTCTTAGACTCTGTTTCTTATGAAGCTGAGGCATTTACTCACCCTGTTTCAGCATATCAAGTTTTGGCTGAACAGGACAACATGGCTGCTGAAAGAATGCTCAACTTGGTTCACACTACTATTTTTATGCAAAGGGATAAGGATGCCATCACAACCATGCTACCCACAACTGGTGATGATGTTGATTATCCATCTGGTGGTTCTGAGGATATATTTGGGGATAAAGATGATGATAAAGGAGAGTTCATGGATATAGGGGAGAAGTAGGCCCTAGCTCAAGGTCAAACACTCCATCTTGGGTGTTTTCCAAAGAATGTGATTAGCACCATTTCAAATCCACTCTCTTTCAAATAATTCAACAAACTCAGACAACTCTTCAAGCTACTACAAATGCCAACACCAAGAGACTTCTTCAAGCACATCTCAACTCTCTTCAACTACACCAAATCCAATCTCTCCAACACAATCTGGATGTCACTGCAATGAAAACAGACATTGATCAAGTCAAAAAGGATATTGCTGAAAGATTGGAGGCTAAGTTTCCTGACACAACCATGCTAGATATCACCAGACAACTTAGGAAAAACTCTCATCTAGAAAGAAAAGTAGACTCCTTAGACACAAGGCTAAAAAACCTGGAAACTTCAATCACTGAAATCCATCTACATCAAGACCAACAAACTCAACTTCTTCAGAAACTGGTGGCTGCACAAACTTCAATCTCCACTCAACTTGATGCTAACAAAAAGGGGGAGATAGACTCAATTGTTCTAGTTAGCAAAAGGGAGTCAACAAGTGAGGGGGACAAAGTGCTAGACATACAGATTAGCAAGGTGATTGTTCCAACAATTGCTTTCACTAAGCCACCAGCCTTGAACAGTATTGGTCAAATTAAGAAGCAAGACAAGGTCTTCTCTCACTGCTCCAAATTAAGACAAATTTTAGCAAATGAAATGAGCCTAGGGAACATGGAAATGGGTCAACCCTAATCAATCAAGTCTCCAAAGGCTAGTGTAATTTTTCAACCAAAAAAGAATTATCCAAAAAGTTCAGACAAAAATCCACTAGACCTATCTTATGAAACCCCTAGGCCAGATGAAAAGAAGCTGCTTGCAAGGCCTATTGCTTTATCCAAAGATCCCAGAGACACAGTGTCAAAGAACAGAATTGCTAAAATCTACAAGAATGGAAAACTTATTTATGTGGTGGCTGGACATGCACAGTTTGCAGAAGCTAAGAAAGAAGAGAAGGTGAGGCCTAAACAACAACAAAAGCAAGCTGCTTTAGAAGCTAAGAAGCCTGCAACCACAAAAGTTACATTGCCTGTTGTGACAACTGAAACTCTGAATGAAGAAAAGTAAGAAAAACCAAAGCAGACAAAAAGGAAGTTTAGATACAAAATCCATGCAAAGAGGAAGATAGACTTTGATGAAGATAAGGAAGACTACATGCCAATCCAATCTAAAACTTCAATCCAATCAGCCATACCTACTATGAATGAGGCTGAATTCAAGGTTGATCCTAACATCACCTTTCATGGTGATCATGTTGTTCCTAAGGATGAACCCATAGATTGGGATAACTTGCCTCTTTCTAATCTAAACATTCCAATCTTTAACAAACCAAGAAAAACAAAGGAAAGAGTAGTCAAAATAGTCAAGCCTACCAAACTACAATCCAAGTCTTTGGCCAAACCCAAGCCTGCTGTAAACAAGGGAGATCAACTATACATCTGTGACATTAAAGAATTTTTAGACATAAATCTCTATCTGGATGAGCTAGAAGAAGTCAGATCTATTGATGCCTACAGACACCTTTCAGAGAGATTAGTCTTTAAGTATAAGGGTGGAAAAGAGATAACATGGCCCCTTCATAGAATTTTTAATGAAGGCTATTCAACTTTGGTGACTGTCTTCTCCTCAATCAAGAAAAACTTTGGATTTAATATAGTTGCCAAGAAAATGGTACTAAATAAGATTGAGGAGATAAGGAAAGCTGGAGAGGGCCAAATGCACCCTTAAGAGTATTGACAATACCTTTTACTGGAAATAGGGTGCATTTGAGGCTATTCTGGATAATGGAGTTCAAGGATGAGAAATACATCAGAAGATTCTTCATATTGGAAGATCACCTAAAGATTGCAAGCAATGAAACTCTGAAAGAGATGCAAGAAAAGCTGGATCATACAAATGAGGATGAATCAAAATTTTACAGGCAACTCCAAAATCAAATTGAGGAAAACAATATGAAGCTGGGAAAGAAGTCAAGGCAATCAAGGAAATGATTTAAATTTGCTGAGTCTAGAGGAGCACCTTAAAAATGATCTGTAAGACTCTCAACAAATCTTTCTTTGTGAGAATTTTTAATAAACTGTGGCACTTGTAAATTTCATCTACATTATTTCATTCTGTATTCATAGAGTGTTTTGTTATCATCAAGTTTCTCTTAATTTATGGCTACAATTCCAGTTTACATAAATTGGGGGAGATTGTTAGGAATATGTTGTGTCCTTGATGATAACTTGAACAAAACACTTAGTAGATTTTAATTAAGTGTCTTTATAGCTTTCAACGGATGATCATTTCAACATCCGTTGAAAGGGTAGCTTATGTAACAATAAGTTTAGTAGCACATTCCTGCATATGAAGATAGCTTAATGAAATAGATTATGTAGAATGTATAGGTCATATTAACCACTAGATTGATATGCAAGATAGGTTGGTTAATTGTAAATATCAGATGCCTTGTAATCTTGCATAAATGAAATGGAGTTAACTGCCAAGAAAAAAGTCTCAATGGATGTTTCATAAAGCTTCAACGGATGATCAACTAAAGCTTCAACGGATGATTCACATAGTCTCAACGGATGATCAACTAAAGTTTCAACGGATGATTAACCACAGTTTCAACGGATGATTCAATGAAGCTTCAACGGATGTTCAAATTCAAAAAGAGCAGTTGATAGTGACTTGACAGTCACATGCATTGTTTGTATGCAATTGGAATGTGGCAGCCTATTTGCAGGGTTTAGAGAACAAAGAAGTATTTCCATTTCCATGCTAAACAGAAGATATTCAAAGATGCTGGATTGAGAAATGAAGGAGCATGAAATTAGACTTGAAATGTTTTGTCTTATTTACTTGTCTTTTTTATCATGTAACTTGGTGGTATATAAACCAAGTGTAGCAAGTTGAATAGAATATAAGTTAGTAAGCATTTTCAAGAGAAATAGACAAGGCAAAATATGTAAGGAATTTCTCTGTTCTTGTTGTTCAACTTGTAAGCAGCTGTGTACAATTTTGTAACACGGAGTTCTCTACTTAATATATATCTCTAGTGGAAAAGTTAAATCCACCAGAAAGTTTTTAAGTACTTGTATTTAAATACTTTGTGTTTTGATTTCTACACTACTTTCATTCTGCACCATTGCTAGATCAAACACAATTATTTATTTGTAGAAGAACTTTTCTTAAAAACTAAAAAGAAGCAAGAATTTCATTCAACCCCCCCTTCTGTAATTCTTGATTAGATTGTTTGGGAATAACAATTGGTATCAGCGCAAGCTATTGAAGAACAAAGAGTTTAAAGATCACAACAACTAACAAGATGAGCAAAAAGGATGTTGGAGTAAAGATTCCGTTTCTGGACAAAGACAACTATCACCATTGGAAGTGAAGATGCACCTGGATCTCCTATCTCAAGATGAAGCATATGTTGACTGTATTGAGAAAGGTCCACATGTCCCTATGAGAACTGCTATAGGAAATAAAGCATCTGTCCCAAAGCCTAGAGCAGAATGGTCTGATCCAGATATTGAGCAAGTTTGTATGGATAAAAAGGCCATGAACATTTTATTTAATGGTGTTGATGGTGACATGTTTGACAACATCATAAACTGCAAAACTGCTAAAGATGTCTGGGAAACTATTCAAGTTATATGTGATAGAACTGAGCAGGTAAGGGAAAACAAAATGCAACTCTTGATTCAGCAATATGAGCATTTTCATAGTGAAGAAAGTGAGTCACTCACTGACATATTTAGTAGATTTCAAAAGCTACTAAATGCTCTAAAGTTGCATGGAAGAGTCTATCAAACAAAGGACTCAAACCTCAAATTTCTTAGATCTCTACCAAAGCATTGGGAACCCATGACAGTCTCACTAAGAAACTCTCAAGACTACAAGGAATTCACCTTGGATTGACTGTATGGAATTCTAATGACCTATGAGCTTGAAATAGAGCAAGATGAAAAACTGAAGAAAGGAAGAAAGAAAGGAGGGTCCATTGCATTAGTTGCTGAGCAAGAAAAGGAGAAGGAGACAAAGGTTGAAGCTGTTGAATCTGCATCAAACCCTAGAGTTTGTGAAGGCAAAGGAAAAGGACTGATAGCTGAATATAAAGACTAGCTTAGTCAAGATGACATTGATGACATAGATGAGCATCTTGCTTTTCTGTCCAGGAGATTTGTCAAGCTCAAATTCTAGAAGAATTTTGGAGCAGCCAAGAATAGAAACATGGTTGATAAGTCTAAATTCAAATGTTTCAAGTGTGGCTTGGCTGGTCATTTTGCTAGTGAATGCAGAAAGTCTGATTCTGGTAAAAAGAAGTTTGAGGCTGTTGATTACAAACAAAAATATTATGAGTTACTCAAACAAAAGAAAAGGGCCTTCATTACACAGGAAATTGACTGGGCTGCAGATGGATGAGAAGATGATGAAGATACAAACTATGTCATTCTAGCACTTATGGCCAAATCAGATGAAATAGAGGTCAGTTCATCAAGTAATCAGGTAATCACCATAAATCTATCATATTTATCTAAAGTTGAGTGTAATGATGCCATAAATGACATGTCTACCGAATTATATCATCTGCGTGTTACACTCAAGTCTCTCACTAAAGAAAACTCTAATCTTAAAGAGAACAATCTGTTTTAAAGTCAAAGAAATAATGTATTAGAAACTCAATTTGTTGAGTTTGAAAAACTGAAAATAGAATGCAAGATTGCCCAAGATGCCTTATAATCTTGCATAAATGAACTGGAGTTAACTACCAAGAAAATAGTCTCAATAGATGTTTCATAAAGCTTCAAAGGATGATCAACTAAAGCTTCAACGGATGATTCACATAGTCTCAACGGATGATCAGTTAAAGATTCAACAGATGATCAAACACAGTTTCAACAGATGATTCAATGAAGCTTCAACGGATGTTCAAATTCAAAAAGAGCAGTTGATAGTGACTTGACAGTTACATGAATTGATTGTATGCAATTGGAATGTGGAGGCCTATTTGCAGGGTTTAGAGAACAAAGAAGCATTTTCCATGCTAAACAGAAGATATTCAAAGATGCTGGTTTGAGAAATGAAGGAGCATGAAATTAGACTTGAAATATTTTGTCTTTTTTACTTGTCTTTTTATCATGTAACTTGGTGGTATATAAACCAAGTGTAGCAAGTTGAATATAATACAAGTTAGTAAGCATTTTCAAGAGAAATAGACAAGGCAAAATATGTAAAGAATTTCTCTGTTCTTGTTGTTCAACTTGTAAGCAGCTGTGTATAATTTTATAACACAGAGTTCTGTACTTAATATATATCTCTGGTGGAAAAGTTAAATCCACCAGCAAGTTTTTAATTACTTATATTTAAATACTTTATGTTTTGATTTCTACCCTACTTTCATTTCGCACCATTGCTAGATCAAACACAATTATTTATTTGTAGAAGAACTTTTCTTAAAAACCAAAAAGAAGCCAGAATTCCATTAAACCCCCTTCTATAATTCTTGATTAGATTGTTTGGGAATAACAGATTATGTTCCTTATTTTGAGGGATGGATATTTATTACATTCTGAGTGATAGGACTTTATGTATTCAATTAAAGATATGTATCATTTTATGTTAGTAATTGATAATGCATATCTTAGACTGATGTATAACAGCTGTGTGTTATATAAACACATTTTAGGTCATCACATTGTGATTAACTCGAGTATTATACGACCTAGCAGCTCTCAAGAATATCAGTATTTCTTGAGAGAGTTTGTAACAGTTTTTATCAGAAATATAAAGAACTGTTATATTTTAATACTTGTTCGAAACATCTCTACAATTGTATCCAACCCCCTTAAACAATTGTATTGTTATTGTGAAACAATTGGTATCAGAGCAACTGATAATTTACTATCAGAAATGATCTAAACATGTCTCTAAATAAGTATGAAAGTATCAAAATTCCTATTCTGAAAAAGACTGAATATCCTACATGGAAGGTGATGATGCTCATGCACTTGGAAGCTACAGATCCAGACTACCTCGATGTAATCAATGATGGACCTTACAGGCCAAAAAAATTGGTACCTGCAACTCCTACTGTTGATGAACACCTTCGGTTGAAGGAGAAGAACGAGTGGACACCAGAAGAGAAAGTTGTCGTGCCGAAGGATGCAAAGGTAAGAAACATTTTGCATAACAGTCTTGACTCTGTGATGTCAAACAGGGTTATAGCCTACAAGACTGCCAAAGAGATCTGGGATGCCCTTGAGACTCAATATCAAGGAACCATGGCCATCAAAAAGAATAGAAGGACTGTTCTAATTCAAGAATATGAGCATTTTGAGGCCAAGACTGATAAAGTCTCACCGACATCTATGATAGGTTTCTCACTCTGCTTAACAACCTATCTTTGTTAGGAAAGGTGTATGATCTGGAAGATTCAAATACCAAGTTTCTGAGAGCGTTGAATGAGGAATGGGAGACTCAGACCTCAATCATACGACATTAGTATGATTTAGAAATAATCACTCTAGATGAAATCTATGGCATGCTGTGAACTCATGATTTGGAAGTTCAGCAAAGGAAAGAGAGGAAAAGCAACAAGGGAAAATCAGTTGCTTTGAAAGTGAATGCTAAAGCTTCAAAAGACAGGTCAGTTGAAGCTGCAAGGAAAAAGAACTATATTCCAGAATCAGATACTGATGATTCATCATCAAATCCTGATGATGATACTGATTCTGAAACTGATGAGAGCGTGACAGATTCTGATGTCGTGCAAATGGCTGCATTGTTGGTTAAGGGCTTCAAGAGGATGCAGTTCAGGAAGTCTCAGAAGAAAAGAAGCTTCAGGAAGAAGTTTACTGGAGGAGAAGGAAAGTCTTCTGGAAGAAGAGAAGGAAAGGATTTCAAAGCTGGGAAAGCCGACAGATAAAAGATCAAGTGCTACAACTGTGATGAACCTGGTCATTTTGCTACATAATGCAAAAGACAAAGAATGACAAAGGGAAGAACAAAGCATTGATTACATCAAGCAAGGATTGGATGGATTCCACTGAATCTGAAAAAGAAGAAACATGTTATGCACTGATGGCTAGTTTTGATACTCCTGCTTCCTCTGATTCTAAGGTATCAACTTCTTTCTTCTCTCTTGATACTGAAGATATATCTGAATTGAAATCTATTCTTAAGTCTCTCCATGGAAATTTTAAGAATAAGATTCTAGAGAACAATAGACTGATGACTGAAAATGAAGTCTTAAAATCTAGGAATGATCAGTTACGGTCTGACTTAGTAAATCAGATTGAAATTTAAAAAGAATGTGAGAAAGCTAAACATACAGAAAATATACTAGAAACTAAGTATAGTATGTTAGAAAATGAATAAGAAAATGAGAGGAAAACCCTTAAAGTCTGGATTGATTCAGGCAAAAAGGTTTATGAGATGATTTCTAAGAAAAACTGGAGAGAATGTCTTGGCTATGTAGATGGAATTAAGGATGTTGACACTGAAAATAAAATTACCCTTAAGACTCCTGTTAAGTTTATCTCTTTAGAAGCTGATGAACCCAAATCTACTTCGGAGAGGGGTTCAACCTCAACATCCCAAGAAAAGGTAGTAAATGATAAAACTCAAAGAGAGGAAACAAGGAGACCATTAAGGCTGTTAAGAAAGAAAAGAACATAGGAATTTTGTCCAAAAGATAATTGAAAAAGAAATTATTTGAGATTACTGACAAACCTCAAGTAAAAAGTCCAAAATGAAATAGGAATGGTAAGCAAGGTATTTCTAAGGAATCTAACTATAAGTTTGTTCCCAATGCTCCTAGAAAAACTTGTTTTAACTGTGGTAATACTAATCATCTTGCTATTGATCACATGAGGAGTAAGAAAAAAAATTGTTATTCCTGAGTCTGATGTTAGCGGTAGATCAGTATTTTACAAACCACAAAATCCTTGTTTTCATTGTGGTAGTAGTTGACATTCAATTTATACTTGTAGTTCTTATCATAAGCTGTATCATTATTTTTATG
Source organism: Apium graveolens (assembly GCF_009905375.1). Classification (NCBI taxonomy): domain Eukaryota; kingdom Viridiplantae; phylum Streptophyta; class Magnoliopsida; order Apiales; family Apiaceae; genus Apium; species Apium graveolens. The sequence goes on along the minus strand of NC_133649.1, from coordinate 39,912,768 downwards.
AACCTTTGCCAAAATTCAATAAAATGCTTATGTGATTAATGCTGCCAGTTCTACTAAATATACTTCTGATAAGACAAATTCTGATAAAGAAAAAATTGTCAGAAATAACTCTGAATCACAGAAACTTAAGTTGTCCAAAAAGAGGATCCAACAAGTGTGGGTCCTTAAAAATCCTTCTAATTAATCACTCCTCTGATTGCAGGGTAACAAAAAAATACTCTTGTCTAAGATAGTGGATGTTCAGGACACATGACTGGAAATAAATTCTTGCTGTCAAAATTTGAGACGAAGACTGGCCCAGATGTATCTTATGTAGATGGAAATATAGGACACGCTCTGGGATATGGAAACTTGGTAATTGGAAATGTAGTAATAGAGAATGTAGCTCTGGTGGAAGGACTGAAGCACAATCTACTAAGCATCAGTCAAATCACAGATAGAGGTTATCATGTGGTGTTCTATGACTCTCACTGTGAAGTTGTCCATAACAAGAAAAAGAAGGTTGTCTTGATGGGATACAGACATGGTAACATGTATGAAGCAAGGCTGCATGAAAGTCTTGAGCAAGAAGCTACTTGCCTTATTTCTAAGGCATCAGTAGATGAGAGCTGGAATTAGCACAAGAAGCTCTCACATCTCAACTTCAATTAAATCAATGAACTTGCCAAGAAGGAGCTAGTAAGAGGATTGCCAAATATGCTATACTCATCTGATGGTCTTTATGATGCTTACCAAAAGTCCAAACAAAGAAGAGTATCCTTCAAAAGTAAAAAAGAATTCTCTATCACTGAACCATATCATATGTTACATTTGGATCTCCTTGGACCAGTGAACATAATGTCTATCAACAAGAAAAGGTACACACTTGTAATTGTTTATGATTTCACTAGATACACTTGGATTTATTTTCCACATAGGAAGGATGAAACTCCAGAGATTCTTCTGGATCATGTAAGGCAGATTGAAAATGGAACCAACTTTAAAGTGAAAATACTGAGAAGTGATAATGGCACAGAGTTCAAGAATTTAAAAATGGAGGAAGTCTGTAAGTATAAAGGTATACAACAACAATTCTCAGCTCTTGGTACACCTCAACAAAATGGTGTTGTTGAAAGAAAGAACAGAACCTTGATTGAAGATGGAAGGACTCTGCTAGAAGAAGCCAAACTACCCACTTACTTTTGGGCTGAAGCAGTAAACACAGCCTATTATACTCAGAATATCACACTGATAAACAGACATGGTGTTATTCCTTATCAGATGTTGAAAGAAAAGAAGCCCGGTCTCAAACATCTCCATGTATTTGGATGTTAGTGCTTTGTTCTGAGAACTCATACTGATCAACTAGGAATATTAGAATCAAAAGCCGATGAAGGAATCTTTGTTGGTTACTCACCATCAAGAGCATACAGGGTTTTCAATCTAAGAACAAAAACTGTAGTTATCTCTATCAATGTATCTTTTTATGATAAGAAGATTCCTGGTTTTGAAGAAGACTCTCATGAAAGTTTGATCTTTGCAAATGAAAATGCAATATTAGAATCTGCATCAAACTTTAATGGATTATCAATTACTGATGATCTAAATCCTGATACTCCTTCAGATCCTGAAGATGATCATTGTACTAATAAACTTGCACATATTGAGGGGGAGCAACAATAAGGTTCAACTGATAGTACTGACACTGAAGAGTCAACTCAAGATTCTTCTCAATGTGATCACTCAAAATATAATGCTGATTCAACATCAGGAGAACATTGTCAAGTCCTAATTCTTCATCAGGAGTTAACATCACTGATTCAGGGGGGCCTCAAATGCATTTGATGAGGCACATGATTCAAGGGGGCATCTAGCTCAAAAAGGACATTTCCTAATCCAGAAAATGGACCAAAAATCATACTCCTGATCTGATTATTGGAAATCCTAATGAGGGTGTAAAGACAAGAAGTGCAACTCAAAATGAATGTCTGTATCACAATCTACTTTCGAAGGAAGACCCAAAGAAAATAGAAGATGTACTTAAAGATGCAGATTGGGTTATAGCTATGCAAGAAGAGTTGAATGAGTTTGAAAGGAATGAAGTATGGAAGCTGGTGCCTAGACCTAAGAATAGATCAATTATAGGTACAAAGTGGGTCTTCAGAAATAAAACTGATTCTGATGGAACCATTGTCAGAAACAAGGCAAGGTTAGTGGCTAAAGGATATTCCCAACATGAAGGCATTGACTATGATGAAAAATTTGCTCCTGTTGCTAGGCTGGAAGTAATTAGAATTTTCTTGGCATATGTTGCACACAAGAAATTCAAATTCTTTTAAATGGATGTCAAGAGTGTAACGACCGAGGAATTACGCTTGTATTATATTATAATAATAATAAATTATGTGTATCATTATGTGATTAAATGTGTTAAGTCGTTGAACCCTAACTGCTATGTGTTATGTGTTGGTTGTTTTGATCCAAACGTGTTTTGGATAGTTATTGAACGTTTTATCGTCAGTTATATATATATTATATCAAAACCTGTACAGCTCAAAACTATGTTTTAAAAGCCAGTATTTCAAACAAAATCATTGGCCCTATTTTGCCAAAAATGCCCTATACCGTATCGCTATTCTGAACCCCTAGACGTTTTACCAATTGACCTTTTTCGCGAAAAACGACTTTTTCCGGATCCCTTCGGGTACCAAAAGCCCCACAAAAATCACATTTTTATTTTTATATGATCATGAAATTATCATATATCATTTTTCTTTGCATTTTTGTAATATTCACAATTTTTGGGAATTTTTAGCATTTATTTTGTATTTATTGGATAATTAAAAATTCAATATTAATACCCAAAAATTATAAAAATTGGGGCCAAATATTTTTATTAGGAGTGTAATTAGACCCTTAATTTTATTTAGGGGTATTATTTTCAGTATTATAAATAGCTGTTTTATTATTAATTAATTAGTTAATTATTATTAAAAATTCAGAAAAATCAAGAATTAGGGTTTGTTGGTGAAGAACAGGGCAGAGAATCAAACCGGATTTTGATCGTGATTTTGTTAACCAAATCAGTCATGTAAGTATCCGTTTTGAAGCTTATTGATTGTAGTTTTCAATTATGTAATCGTTTTTGTTGTTAGTTTAATCGATTTTTAATTCGTATATTCGGGTTTATTGTTCGAATTCGGGTTTTGATTATGGCTGATTGTTTGATTGTTATGATGTGGGGAATGAATAGATCGTTGAGTTTACAGTCGAACGACACCGGTTTCGTAGATTTTGGTTGAGGTTTTCGTGCTCGTCGGAGAACGACGTCGCCGCCGCTGTTCTACGTTTTCCGGCGACGTTCTTGACGGAACGACAAAGATGAAGAAAAGGGAGTGGTCCAGAGATGTTGGGGATTGAAAACCCAGAAGAAATCGACTGGAATCACGATGTTTGGTCGTCGTTTTCGTACTGGAACGATCACCGGCGGCGGAGCCGCGGTGATGTTCTTCGTGACCCGATAACCCGGGTTCGACCCGGTTTCCAACCCGGTTTCGACCCGGGGTTTGATCCTAAAAACCCTAATCTGAAAACCTGTGTTGTGTTTCTGATTTTTTTTAATATTTATTTTATTTTTCTAAAATCAGAAATTAGTTTTAGTAATTCTAAAAATTAATTAAAAATTAGTTTTATATTCTGAAAAATAGTATTATTAATTTCTAAATTATTTTATTAATTTATAAATTCGAATTTAATTATTTAATTAATTATTTAATTATTTATCTAATTATTTATCTAATTAATTAATAATAATTAGGTAATTAATTAATAATTAGATAATTAATTAATAAATAAGGATTAAAAATAATTAAATAATATGATTAATAATTCGATAATTAGTTATTATTACGAGTAATAATTCGATAATGGGAATTATTATTCGAGCGATAGTTATTCGAATAATATTGTAGTGATTATTTGTATCATATAATTAAATACCGATAATTAATTGATTAATGAATCGTATGAGTTTCAGTAATAATGTAATAGTTCGATAATTATATGAGAATGGCGAGTAGCTCGTATTTATACGAATAATTAATCGTTGAGTTAGATTATAATTCGAATAATTCGTAGTTATTCGATAAATAGCGTATCGGTTAATTAAGTTGATTGATTATTTGTAAATAATCGATCTAATCAAATAAATAACGATGAGTTGTAAATATTTGTAATAAATTGTGATTAATCCTAATAATTAGGGATTAATTATTTTAAATTAGTAAATAATTATCTATTAATTATTTATTAGTTATTTATTTATTAAATGATTAATTATTTCAATAATTAATCACATAATTTTCAATAAATCGTAACTTCTTCATTTTAACTCCAAAAATTATAAAAAAATTATTTTTGACTTTGATTTTTCTTAAATAATTATGTAAAAATTATTTTAGGATTTAAAAGGTTGTAATAATTATTTATAATGAATAATAAATTGAATTATCAGTGTTTAATTCATAACAATTCAACCGTTAGTCCGATTTAAGTGAAATGAAGACCCCTAGACTCAGAAAAATGAGACGAATCCAATAAAAATGGTTGTAAGTTATAATTTCTTCTGAAAAAGAGTGGTTTGGTGATAATTGATAGTTCATAGGTCCTAGTAGGGATATAATTGAGTCGAATAAATCCCGAAAAATTATAATAAAATCAGATACGACTAGTAATGCAAGTATAAGCCCAGAATTGATTCTAAAAATAATTATAAATCTAGAAATTAATTATGTGCTTTACGTGCTACGTGCTTTATGTGATTATGTGAATAGATGTGCTGTATAAATGTATGTATATATATATACGAATCAGATAGAAACGCATGGGTAGACTGATAAGGTTGCGTGATATCAATTCAAGATACACGTATGTAGTAAATTATCTAAACACCTATCTTTCCATGATTTGTTCAGTGTTAGCAAGGCAGAACAAGCTAGGGTCAAAAGGCAGTGAGATAAACCAGGTTAAGTACGCGCAAGGCAAGTTTTTCCCCTATTCTAAATTCAGAATAGTGATTTATATTTCCTTTCTATCGTATCGATTCTCTTTGATAATCATTGTTCATATACACTGTTACCTATTTATTATCACTCGTTCCATTTCATTTTAATTCTTGATTTACCCAATTTAATGAATTCCCTGTTCATATTTCAATTCCTTTACCCTTGTTACATATATTCTGGTATATCCTGGTGTTGGGATACATCAATAGCATACCGATTGTTCCGGATGCTCAGCCTTGGACTGGATGGTTACTATAAAGGCTGGGTTTTTCCCAGACCATTAATTAATAGGCCATAGTTGCCTGAGTACTCCTTATGTTGGTTGGGTCTATGCAGTTGGGTATAGATCCGCACTATATTCTGACTGATCAGCAGATTATAGTGCATATGTTGGTTCTTGTTCCAGTCTTGTTCATTTGGCACTCGCCAGTGTTGGCAAATTATTATCATATACAGATACAGATGGTTGTTCAAACCAACAGCTTATTGGTTCATTTATTTCTCTCTTTTTATAATATATATATATATTGTTGCAGGCTTGTTGAGCAATTTTGGCTCATTTCTTTTATTGTCACTCCTATTGTTTTACAGTTAAGGTAGAGAATGAAACCCATCAGGACCCGCATAGTCAAGAAGCGAGTCAAGCAGCGGGACCCTCTTATACCAAGAGTGTTCATTCCTATTCCCGAAGAGAGCTTTGAATTGCCAGATCAGGTGTAGCAGGATAAGTAGTGATGTTGGGTTAAATAAAAGTTTTGTGTAGTTTGAATAAAAGATTGCGTAGTGAAACTGTAGATAGAATAAAGTTTTGTAATAAAGAGAGTTCTTGAGACAGGTTTTTATTTAGTCAGGTTTGTAATAAAGTGTAGTGCATGATTCTTGTTTCCAACCTCAACCCTTAAAAGATCCTGAATAGTGATAGTTCAGGGTAATTATTATATTAATATTCCGCTTGTGCAGGTATAGTTGGTAATTGTTGTTAATAATGCCCCAAATCTATACCCCGGATTTGGAGGGTGTTATAGTTGGCATCAGAGCTTAGGATTGACCTTGGAAAACAAGAATGTTAGGGTTAAGATAAGATAGGAAAATAAGATAGGATGAGAGTGAGAGTGTTAGGACTGTTTGTCTATGTGATTAGAAGTTATGAGTTATAGGATTGTGATTTGATTGTTTTGTGTTATTATTTTTATGTATATTAGATGGCCTCTTTATCATCATCTACGGAGAGGACCGAGACAGATCCAGTGGATGCACAGGTAGTAGCTCCAGTGTCAGAGCAGATCTTACCTCCATTACCACCTGAGCCAGCACCAGAGATACCACTTCCCCCGGAGGTACCAGGTTTTGCAGATTATTTTCCATATGTTGAGCCAGAGATACCAGATATTCCACCATTAGAGTTTCCGATGTTTGATATTCCTGATATGGTTGATCTTCCGCAGTGGGAGGATTTAGAGCCTCAGATTCCTATGCTACCAGTTGAGATTCCAGAGATGCCACCGATGGAGCCAGAGGCAGAGCCGCCTGTGTATGCGCCTATGGAGCAGCCTGTCTTATTTCCTGCCCCATTAGCCATTTATGCACCTGTTCCGGGAGTGTATCAGTTTCCTCAGCCAGAGTTTATGGATGAGATCGTGGTGGATGGACCATTACCTTCTCGAGGTTCCAGCACTGATCTTCATGAGCATCATACCGTGACTTACCAGCGCTTTCAGGCAGAGAGGGAAGAGAGGATTAGATGGCAGAACCAGTGTAGGGAGATCCTTGGATTGTATGAGACACAGACGGATGGTCCTGTCAGAGCATTACGACCGGATTATATACTGAGAGAGAGACTACATCATATTCACCGGGTTAGTTCGCAGCAGCTTACTGATTTGAGACAGCAGGATCTTAGTGCGAAGACAGCATATCGCAGAGCATTGGGACTTACCGAGGCAGTGCTAGAGGCAGTGCAGGAGGAGTTGAGCCACGTACCACCAGGATTTTGAGACCAGCAGATCGATGAGTGTTGTATTATGTATATTTTGTAGATAGAGGCAGCATAGTATTGTATATTAGTTTGTATGAGTGTAGCTACTGACTCTGACTGATAGTAGTAGCAGTACGACTGTTATATCATAGGGTTTTGTATCAAGCACTGACACCTGTAGCTGGTGTTCTACCTATATATATATATATGAGATAATCTTTTGCATGTTTTCTTTATTTTATTTCCAGTCATTTAAGCATTTACATTTATTTCAGTACCATTGCATATTTACAAATGTAGTTTTATTCACGATCATGTTGTAAAAAAAAAAAAAAAAAAAAAAATTAATTAATTAAAACTATCATACTGTTTTATCTATTCAGTTATTTAATAAGTTATTTTATTTTCTCGAATCGACTGTTTTAATATATGTTTAATATACTGTTATTAAATAAGATCCATTATTTATTTACCAGAAAAATGGCACCTAAAAGAAAAGCGCAGCCCGACTCATCGAATGGAAACACCGAGGGCCAAAACAATAATAAACAGATGGATCAGATGTTTAATCTCATGCAACAGCAGATGTTGATGATGCAACAACAAATGCAGCAGCAGCAACAGCAGTTCCAGCAACAGATGTTACAGCAAGCCGCTCATCCAGGACATCAATACCACCAGCAGCACCTACGACTACTTTCAAGCAATTTCAGTCGGTGAAGCCACCGGAATTTATGGGTTCCACAGATCCTACGAAAGCGAGAGTTTGGCTGAAAGAAATGGAAAAGGCTTTTTCGTTGGTAAAGGTTGAGGAAGAGCAGAAGACAGATTTCGCTAGCTATTTTCTAAAAGGTGAAGCTAATTACTGGTGGGAATCGAAGAAAGCTTTGGAAGAAGGTGTGGTGACCTGGAACAGATTCACTGATCTTTTCTTGGAGAAATATTTTCCTCGTTTTATGAAGAACCAGATGGAGATCAAGTTCCTAGAGCTGAAACAAGACAACTTATCGGTTGCGGATTATGAAACCAAGTTTACTGAATTGGCAAGGTTTGTTCCAGAGCAGGTGGATACGGACGAAAAGCGGGCCAAGAGATTTCAGCAAGGACTGAAACCATGGATTCGTAGCAGGGTAGCTGTGTTTGAATTGACAACTTATACGACTGTTGTTCAGAAGGCTATGATTATTGAAGGAGAAAGCGAAGCAGCTCAGAAAGAGAAATGACCAGGGAAATTTCAGAATCGTTTCAACAAAAGGCCGGGATTTCAAGCTCGGGGAAAAGTAAATTTCAAAAGGCCAGAGCAAAACAACCAGAGGATGGGTAATCGACTACCTGCCCCAACTCAGCAAAGGCTTATTCGACTGCCTATACCTGATTGCAGAACGTGTGGTAGAAAGCATACAGGAGTTTGCAACAAGCTAAATATTACGTGTTTCAAGTGCAAGCAAAGGGGACACTATTCTGGAGAATGTCCAATGGGAAAAGCAGAAGTTACTTGTTTTCAATGTGGGAGAAAAGGACATATCGCCAAAGACTGCAGAGGAATTGCAATGGCTGCCAGTATTCCAAGAGTTTTAGCATTACCTCCACCTCCACTACCACAGCAAAATCAGCCCAGAGCAAGGACTTTCAACATGTCAATGAAGGAAGCGGTACAGAGTCCGAATGTGGTTGCAGGTACACTTCCTGTAAATTCCGTAAATGCTTTAGTATTGATTGATTCAGGAGCTACTAGATCTTTTATTTCTGAAGCCTTTATCTCTAAGATAGATTGTGAGATTCAGTGGTTGGATGAAGTGTTAGTTATAAAACTAGCGAATAATGATCAGGTTGCAGTAGATCGAGTATGTCCGAGCTGTGATATTGAGATAGGGAGATGTCATTTTTCAGTTGATTTGATACCTTTTAGGTTAGGGGAGTTTGATATTATTTTAGGAATGGATTGGCTGTCTAGTAATAATGCTCAAATTGACTGTGCGAATAAGAGAGTGAAAGTGCAAACTGAAGAAAATGAAACGGTAATATTTAAAGGTGAGAAGCAAAAGCAGAAATTCCTATCAATAATGCAGACGAGAAGATTGCTACGTCAAGGATGTCAAGCTTATTTAGCCTATGTACGGGATGTTGATAAGGGAGATTTGAAGATTGAAGATATTCCTGTAGTTTGTGAATTTCTTGATGTTTTTCCGGACGAATTACCAGGACTTCCACCAGATCGAGAAATCGAATTCACTATTGACTTGACGCCAGGGACTGAACCAATTTCGAAAGCTCCATATAGAATGGCACCTGTTGAAATGAGGGAATTAGCAAAGCAGTTGCAAGAACTTCTTGACAAAGGAATTATAAGGCCAAGTGTATCCCCATGGGGTGCGCCAGTATTGTTCGTGAAAAAGAAGGATGGTAGTATGCGACTGTGTATTGATTATCGTGAGCTGAACAAGTTAACTATCAAGAATAAATATCCTTTACCTCGCATTGATGATTTATTTGATCAACTAAAAGGAGCAGCATGGTTTTCGAAAATCGACTTACGATCAGGCTATCATCAGTTAAAGATCAAGGCCGAAGATATTCCAAAGACAGCGTTTAGAACAAGGTACGGACACTATGAATTTCTTGTGATGGCTTTTGGATTGACGAATGCACCTGCAGCGTTTATGGATTTGATGAATCGAATATTCAAGAAGTATTTGGATAAGTTTATCATTATATTTATTGATGACATTTTGATCTATTCAAAGACGGAAGAAGAGCATGCAACACAATTAAGAACGACATTGGAAATATTACGGAAGGAACAGCTTTATGCAAAACTTTCCAAATACGAATTTTGGTTGAAAGAAGTGCAGTTTCTAGGGCACATCATCAGCAGAGAAGGCATTCAAGTGGATCCAGCAAAGATTGAAGCTGTGTTGAATTGGGAAAGACCAAAGACGCCGACAGAGGTTCGAAGTTTTTTAGGTTTGGCAGGATATTATCGAAGATTTGTCAAAGATTTTGCGAAGATAGCTACACCGCTGACCAAGTTAACTCGACAAAGTGAAAAGTTCGAATGGAATAGTAAGTGTGAAGAAAGTTTTCAAGAGTTAAAGAATCGGTTGGTGACGGCACCAGTATTAGTATTGCCAGACGAGCAAGGAAATTTTGTTATCTACAGTGACGCTTCATATCGTGGTTTAGGATGTGTATTGATGCAACATGGTAACGTCATTGCATATGCGTCGAGACAACTTAAACCCCATGAACAGAAATATCCTACGCATGATCTGGAATTAGCAGCAATTGTATTTGCATTGAAGCTGTGGAGACATTATCTGTACGGTGAAAAATGTGAAATCTACACGGATCATAAAAGTCTGAAGTATATCTTCACGCAAAAGGAACTAAACATGCGACAACGTCGATGGCTGGAATTGATTAAAGATTACGATGTTACAATCAGTTATCATCCAGGAAAAGCAAATGTTGTAGCAGATGCGCTAAGCAGAAAAGAAAGATTGAATAGGTTGACTTCATGCGAAGAATTGGCCAGGGAATTCGACAAATTGGAAATCGAAATTCGTACTCCTAATGAATCTGTAGAAACTATCTACGCTATGACTTTCCAACCAGAATTGCTGGAAAAGATTCCCCGTTGTCAAGAAGAAGTGATGAGTCAAGATGACAACTTAACAGGAGAAGAAATTACAACTCAGAAAGATAATGAAGGAATTTTACGTTTTGCGTCAAGAATCTGGATCCCTAACGTGGCAGAATTAAAAGAAGAAATTATGCAAGATGCGCACAATTCGAAGTATTCCATTCATCCAGGAAGCACGAAAATGTATCGCGATTTGAAGGAAAACTTTTGGTGGCCGAATATGAAGAAGGAGATAGCAGAATGGGTGAGTAAATGCTACACATGCCAGCGAGTTAAAGCAGAACACCAACGTCCGAGTGGGTTATTGCAACCATTAGACATTCCAGAATGGAAATGGGAACATCTAGCGATGGATTTTGTGGTAGGACTACCGAAGACTAGGGCAAATCATGATGCGATATGGATAATCATTGACAGACTTACGAAGTCGGCACATTTTCTACCAATTAATGAAAGATTTTCGCTCGACAAATTAGTGCACATGTATCTCAAAGAAATTGTGATGCGTCATGGAGTACCAGTATCAATTGTATCGGATCGAGATCCTCGTTTCAATTCAAGATTTTGGAGGCAATTTCAAGAATGTCTAGGAACGAAGTTGAATATAAGTACAGCTTATCATCCGCAAACTGACGGCCAAAGTGAAAGGACAATTCAAACGATTGAAGACATGCTACGAGTTTGTGCGATCGATTTTGAAGGCAGTTGGAATGAACATTTACCCCTAGTGGAATTTTCTTATAATAATAGCTATCACGCCAGTATTGGAATGCCACCGTATGAAGCATTATATGGGAGGAAATGCAGATCACCCGTGCACTGGGATGAAGTTGGAGAACGCAAGATTTTGGGTCCAGAATTAATTCAGCAGACAAAAGAAAAGATTGATCTTATTCGAAAACAAATCGAGGCAGCACAAAACAGACAAAGCAGATATGCAAACCAAGCCAGGAAGGATATGGACTATCAGGAAGGAGAACACGTATTGCTCAAAATATCGCCATGGAAAGGATTAACCAGATTTGGCAATAAAGGGAAATTGAAGCCACGATACATTGGACCATTTGAGATTTTGAAGAAAATTGGGAAGGTTGCGTACGAGTTAGCTCTACCACCTCATATGCAGCACATTCACAACGTATTCCATGTATCTATGCTTAAGAGGTATAATCCTGATACAAGGCATGTAATAGAGTATGAACCAGTAGAACTTCAGGCAGATTTGTCATATGTAGAACAGCCAATAAGAGTTCTAGATAGGCAAGAGAGGGTATTAAGAAATAAGTCTGTGTCATTAGTGAGAGTTTTATGGAGAAACCCAGTGGTTGAAGAATCAACCTGGGAGCTTGAAAGTGAAATGCTAGAAAAGTATCCTCAGTTATTTGCATAATTAGATTCTGAGGACAGAATCTTGTTAAGGGGGGGAGAATGTAACGACCGAGGAATTACGCTTGTATTATATTATAATAATAATAAATTATGTGTATCATTATGTGATTAAATGTGTTAAGTCGTTGAACCCTAACTGCTATGTGTTATGTGTTGGTTGTTTTGATCCAAACGTGTTTTGGATAGTTATTGAACGTTTTATCGTCAGTTATATATATATTATATCAAAACCTGTACAGCTCAAAACTATGTTTTAAAAGCCAGTATTTCAAACAAAATCATTGGCCCTATTTTGCCAAAAATGCCCTATACCGTATCGCTATTCTGAACCCCTAGACGTTTTACCAATTGACCTTTTTCGCGAAAAACGACTTTTTCCGGATCCCTTCGGGTACCAAAAGCCCCACAAAAATCACATTTTTATTTTTATATGATCATGAAATTATCATATATCATTTTTCTTTGCATTTTTGTAATATTCACAATTTTTGGGAATTTTTAGCATTTATTTTGTATTTATTGGATAATTAAAAATTCAATATTAATACCCAAAAATTATAAAAATTGGGGCCAAATATTTTTATTAGGAGTGTAATTAGACCCTTAATTTTATTTAGGGGTATTATTTTCAGTATTATAAATAGCTGTTTTATTATTAATTAATTAGTTAATTATTATTAAAAATTCAGAAAAATCAAGAATTAGGGTTTGTTGGTGAAGAACAGGGCAGAGAATCAAACCGGATTTTGATCGTGATTTTGTTAACCAAATCAGTCATGTAAGTATCCGTTTTGAAGCTTATTGATTGTAGTTTTCAATTATGTAATCGTTTTTGTTGTTAGTTTAATCGATTTTTAATTCGTATATTCGGGTTTATTGTTCGAATTCGGGTTTTGATTATGGCTGATTGTTTGATTGTTATGATGTGGGGAATGAATAGATCGTTGAGTTTACAGTCGAACGACACCGGTTTCGTAGATTTTGGTTGAGGTTTTCGTGCTCGTCGGAGAACGACGTCGCCGCCGCTGTTCTACGTTTTCCGGCGACGTTCTTGACGGAACGACAAAGATGAAGAAAAGGGAGTGGTCCAGAGATGTTGGGGATTGAAAACCCAGAAGAAATCGACTGGAATCACGATGTTTGGTCGTCGTTTTCGTACTGGAACGATCACCGGCGGCGGAGCCGCGGTGATGTTCTTCGTGACCCGATAACCCGGGTTCGACCCGGTTTCCAACCCGGTTTCGACCCGGGGTTTGATCCTAAAAACCCTAATCTGAAAACCTGTGTTGTGTTTCTGATTTTTTTTAATATTTATTTTATTTTTCTAAAATCAGAAATTAGTTTTAGTAATTCTAAAAATTAATTAAAAATTAGTTTTATATTCTGAAAAATAGTATTATTAATTTCTAAATTATTTTATTAATTTATAAATTCGAATTTAATTATTTAATTAATTATTTAATTATTTATATAATTATTTATCTAATTAATTAATAATAATTAGGTAATTAATTAATAATTAGATAATTAATTAATAAATAAGGATTAAAAATAATTAAATAATATGATTAATAATTCGATAATTAGTTATTATTACGAGTAATAATTCGATAATGGGAATTATTATTCGAGCGATAGTTATTCGAATAATATTGTAGTGATTATTTGTATCATATAATTAAATACCGATAATTAATTGATTAATGAATCGTATGAGTTTCAGTAATAATGTAATAGTTCGATAATTATATGAGAATGGCGAGTAGCTCGTATTTATACGAATAATTAATCGTTGAGTTAGATTATAATTCGAATAATTCGTAGTTATTCGATAAATAGCGTATCGGTTAATTAAGTTGATTGATTATTTGTAAATAATCGATCTAATCAAATAAATAACGATGAGTTGTAAATATTTGTAATAAATTGTGATTAATCCTAATAATTAGGGATTAATTATTTTAAATTAGTAAATAATTATCTATTAATTATTTATTAGTTATTTATTTATTAAATGATTAATTATTTCAATAATTAATCACATAATTTTCAATAAATCGTAACTTCTTCATTTTAACTCCAAAAATTATAAAAAAATTATTTTTGACTTTGATTTTTCTTAAATAATTATGTAAAAATTATTTTAGGATTTAAAAGGTTGTAATAATTATTTATAATGAATAATAAATTGAATTATCAGTGTTTAATTCATAACAATTCAACCGTTAGTCCGATTTAAGTGAAACGAAGACCCCTAGACTCAGAAAAATGAGACGAATCCAATAAAAATGGTTGTAAGTTATAATTTCTTCTGAAAAAGAGTGGTTTGGTGATAATTGATAGTTCATAGGTCCTAGTAGGGATATAATTGAGTCGAATAAATCCCGAAAAATTATAATAAAATCAGATACGACTAGTAATGCAAGTATAAGCCCAGAATTGATTCTAAAAATAATTATAAATCTAGAAATTAATTATGTGCTTTACGTGCTACGTGCTTTATGTGATTATGTGAATAGATGTGCTGTATAAATGTATGTATATATATATGCGAATCAGATAGAAACGCATGGGTAGACTGATAAGGTTGCGTGATATCAATTCAAGATACACGTATGTAGTAAATTATCTAAACACCTATCTTTCCATGATTTGTTCAGTGTTAGCAAGGCAGAACAAGCTAGGGTCAAAAGGCAGTGAGATAAACCATGTTAAGTACGCGCAAGGCAAGTTTTTCCCCTATTCTAAATTCAGAATAGTGATTTATATTTCCTTTCTATCGTATCGATTCTCTTTGATAATCATTGTTCATATACACTGTTACCTATTTATTATCACTCGTTCCATTTCATTTTAATTCTTGATTTACCCAATTTAATGAATTCCCTGTTCATATTTCAATTCCTTTACCCTTGTTACATATATTCTGGTATATCCTGGTGTTGGGATACATCAATAGCATACCGATTGTTCCGGATGCTCAGCCTTGGACTGGATGGTTACTATAAAGGCTGGGTTTTTCCCAGACCATTAATTAATAGGCCATAGTTGCCTGAGTACTCCTTATGTTGGTTGGGTCTATGCAGTTGGGTATAGATCCGCACTATATTCTGACTGATCAGCAGATTATAGTGCATATGTTGGTTCTTGTTCCAGTCTTGTTCATTTGGCACTCGCCAGTGTTGGCAAATTATTATCATATACAGATACAGATGGTTGTTCAAACCAACAGCTTATTGGTTCATTTATTTCTCTCTTTTTATAATATATATATATATATTGTTGCAGGCTTGTTGAACAATTTTGGCTCATTTCTTTTATTGTCACTCCTATTGTTTTACAGTTAAGGTAGAGAATGAAACCCATCAGGACCCGCATAGTCAAGAAGCGAGTCAAGCAGCGGGACCCTCTTATACCAAGAGTGTTCATTCCTATTCCCGAAGAGAGCTTTGAATTGCCAGATCAGGTGTAGCAGGATAAGTAGTGATGTTGGGTTAAATAAAAGTTTTGTGTAGTTTGAATAAAAGATTGCGTAGTGAAACTGTAGATAGAATAAAGTTTTGTAATAAAGAGAGTTCTTGAGACAGGTTTTTATTTAGTCAGGTTTGTAATAAAGTGTAGTGCATGATTCTTGTTTCCAACCTCAACCCTTAAAAGATCCTGAGTAGTGATAGTTCGGGGTAATTATTATATTAATATTCCGCTTGTGCAGGTATAGTTGGTAATTGTTGTTAATAATGCCCCAAATCTATACCCCGGATTTGGAGGGTGTTATAAAGAGTGCCTTTCTCAATGGAGAACTTGAAGAAGAAGTCTATGTTGAACAGCCACCAGGTTTTGTGGATCCTAAACATCCTGACTATGTTTATAGACTTGACAAAGCGCTCTATAGACTAAAGCAAGCATCTAGAGCATGGTATGAGACCCTTGCTCAGTTTTTACTTGAAAGTGGATTCAAAAGAGGTACAATAGATAAAACTTTATTTTATATGAATAAAGGTAAAGATCTGCTTTTAGTTCAAATTTATGTGGATGATATCATTTTTGGATCAACTAATCAAAAACTGTGTGATAAGTTCTCAAAGTTGATGCAATCAAGATATCAAATGAGCATGATGGGAAAGATGAGCTATTTCTTGGGATTGCAAATTAAACAGACTGATAATGGCATCTACATTAATTATTCCAAGTACACAAAAAATCTATTGAAAAGGTTTAATATGCAAAAAAGTGCAACTGTAACAACTCCAATGACAACTGCTACAAAGCTTGATCCTCATGAAGGCATAGCAACTGATGTCACAAACTACAGAGGTATGATTGGATCTCTCTTGTACCTAATGGCTAGTAGGCCAGACATTATATTTTCCACCTATTTGTGTGCAAGATTTCAGGAAAATCCTAGGGAGCCACATCTTATTACAATTAAAATAATCTTTAGATATCTCAAGGGTACTACATCACTTGGTCTATGGTATGCAAGAGAAGCTGATTTTGGCGTGTGTGGATATTCAGATGCTGACTTTGCTGGATGCAAGATAGACAGGAAGAATACATATGGAAGTTGTCAGTTTTTGGGAGGAAGAATAGTTTCATGGTTCAGTAAGAAGCAGAAATCTATTTCTACTTCAACTGCTGAAGCTGAATTATTGTAGCTGGAAGCTGCTGTGCTCAGCTACTATGGATGAGGAACCAGCTCATGGACTATAGATTATCATTTTCAAAAATTCCTATTTATTGTGATAATTAAAGTGCTATTACCATGACAGGTAACCCAGTGCAACACTCTCTTACCAAACATATCAGTATCAAATATTACTTTATAAGAGAGCATGTCATGGAAGGGACAATTGAGCTTCATTTTATTTCTACTGATCAACAGCTGGCTGATATCTTCACAAAGCCATTACCTGAAGCAACATTTACAAAGCTTGTCAATGAACTTGGTATAGTTAGTTGGGACGATAATTTCATTTTATCCTACTTGATCAAATCCTGATATAAATTGATCAAATTTTGATGTTGTCCTGATTTTTTTTTTACTTTTTGCAAGTTAATGATGTATTTCTCTATATGCATGTTCAATTAAGTAATTTATTTGCTAAGTGTGCATGTATACATATATCTTTGTCATCATTACAAATCATTCTAGGGAGATGCGCATAATTTTTTTTGGGTCAAATCATTCACTTAACTCTGCAGTTAATAATTAACTAAATCCCTAGTCCTTCCATATTCCCTCTCTCATGGTTATTTAAATCATCATTCATCACCCACTCTAATCATATCTTCCAAACACTAGACTCCAAAATCTCCTTCATTTCTCACATTTTCTTCTCTCAAACAATGGAGAATTTTGGCTGGTTCTACAGTTATGGCACAAATCTTGTGACACTCTTTTGTGTTGTGGTGCAAAGTCAATGGCATATCAATGCCATTCCAAATGACATTTGGATTCAACTTACAGAAGTCACCAAAAATGACTTTCTGGGATTTCAGAAAGAACTTTATCTATACAACCTTCGTCAGCAAGAGAAGATTATTCGTCTTGCTGTTCTCTTTGTTGAAAGCAGGAAGAAGCCCTAATCATCCTCTGGTTGTTTCTTTTCACTCTCAGCTTTGTCAGGCTTCTTAGACCAAGGTTGTTAAAGTTCTTATCTACTAGACTAGGATTCTTTTGTAATCTCTCATGCATGTAATCAAAATTTCATGAAATGTAATCTTTTGATCCATTAGTGAATTTTATGTTTGCAAGTTTTAATCTATGTTATTTAGTTGTGTGTGCATGTGATTGTTCTTGTTTGTAACCTGTTAATCTTTAAATCATAAACTTATCATGTATATTTTAATGGTTATTGAGATTAAATTATGGTGTTCTAATAAGTTTGTGTGATTGACAAATACTGATGAATTTGAATCGACAAATCCTGAGATTGTCAAATCCTGACAGATAAGCGGTTCCAAATACTGACGAAAGGTCAGCATATTCTAATTTAGAATATTATTGTTAAATAATTTCTTAGTTGTTTAGTGCTGCAAATTGAATATCTTACTCAATTATTGATTAATAGTGGATTATCTGTTGAACCAATTCACACAGTAATTTATTGAAAAAGCTGTGCATATTTTGTTGCTAATTCTGCACTTTACTCCACTTTTAAATCCTATTACTCAGTAATTGCCATATGTCAGAAGTCTAATTTACTAAGCTTCCTTCTTCGTGTGTGCGTGTTATACACAATTCAGCTTTGTAAATCTATATACTCACAAGAACTTCAGTGACACAAATCATCATACACACAACCTCACTATCCACATCACACCCATATCCTTACTCAACTCCTACACTCATCATGTCATCTTCTGAAGTTTCACAATTCTTCATCCAAACTACTATCATTCATGGAAACACCTTTGGCACCAATAATTATTTGGCTCTGCTTAAACATCAGCAGTTTCCCAAATCTTTTCATGATATTCAAGATTTCTTACTCCAATGTCCAATTGGGTATGCTCTTACAAATACTACCAAGGTGTCATACAGGGATGTAATGCATGTATGGAAAACAACTCTGATTTATGAATCAAACACTGCTTTGTCTTTTGAATATAAGGGACACATGTATGAGGTTGATGCTGATGTCTTGATTTAAACCTTGAGATTGCCTGCTTGTAATGGTGCTCCTGATAACTATGCAACTGAGCGGCTGTTTGATATGCTAAGGACCCTGAGCTATAACGGTGAAATCACAACCATTGACAAACTGACAAGGACAAAATTAAAGAGAGAATATAATTTCTTCTTTGACTGCATCAGCAGGTGTTTCTTGAATAAAAAAACAAAATTTGATGCTCTTCCATCTTCTTTTCTGAAAATTGGGTACTCTCTCCTTTACTCTGGTAATTTTGACTATGGCAATACTATACTTCAATTCATAATTGCTAGAATAGCAGATACATTAGGAGTTATAGGGTATACTAGATTTTTTTAATTGATTTTCAATTTTCTATGCCCTAATGCTATATTTGATAATGATGAATCGTTCCCTATATTTCAAATATCTGAAAAAGCTATCACTGATCACATTAAAAGGGATGAAAAGAATAATTTTTCAGGACCTCCTTTCCCGCCTAGGGAGGTCAGGCAATTTCTGTTGAGAAATAGACCTACTCCTATACAAGTGCCTGCGAATCCTGATGTTGGCACCTCTGTAACACTTCCTAATGCTGTGGGACAAGACACTACCCATCTTGTTTCTAACCCAAGCATTTTCCCCCTAAACAACACTCTCATACAGCCCCTAAATTAGCCTCCTCTGGTGTCTCCCAAAAGACATCAGTTGTAACAAAGAAAAGGCTAGTTAAGAAATCTGTTAATTCTGAATAGAAAACTTTACAGGCCTTATTGAGTGAGAGTGAGAAGAAAGAAGACTGTTTCCCAGTCAGGAAAAGAAGACTGATCATGCAAGATGATTCTAACTCTGATGACCAGATGCCCATTGGGTCTAGGTTAAAGATCAAGAAATCAACAGTTGGAAAGCCTGATGACTCTGTTGACATTACCGGTACCAACAAGCTAACTACTGATGCTAGTGCTCTGCTAAAAAAGATACCAGTGATCAAAGAAACTGAAGTGCCTAAGACAGCTAAAACGAGTAGCTTGAAAAGAAAATGTGGAGAAGTAGTTGGGTAAATCAGAAAGAAGAACAAGGCTCAGTCCTCTGTTAAGGATGTCAGTCTATAAGAACCTAAGTCTCAAAGGGATTTAGCAACTGAGACATATCCAGTCACACAAGAACCATCTTCTCAAAGGGAAGATGCAGACCAAGAGGCTGCACAAATCATTGTTGATTTTGCTCAAAGTGATCTTCTTGCTGATTCTGAGCAACTACTGAAGGAAAAGAAGGCTCATCAAGATGTATTGTCAAAGGTGGATGCAGTTCTCAATGTCCCCATTTTTTAGGAGAGTACACCATAACCTTCACCATCACTTACTAAAGCCACTCATATTCCTCAGGCCCTACAAGAATCATCAATTCAAAATGCTGATGCTGGATTATCTCATCCTCCTGACAAGACAAATCCTGATACTGTTTCTCTTTCCATTGCAACAACTACTCCTGAAGATCCCTTGCTGCTGACTAGTTTGCTAAAGCATCCTGATGTATTGTTTGTTCCTCCAATATCATCATTTCCACTTGAGGACTCACCTTCAGGTATTTCTTATTCTCATACATTATTTCTCATGTTTTTATGATTATAAATAGGCTCTTGTTTGAGGTTACCTCTATTTATATGACAAGCATACTACTCCTCTCAGCCATCTCTTATTTCTTTGACAAATGTGTGACTGTGCTTTTCTGTGAGACTGTGTGAAAATATTATGAGAGCAAATAAAATTTTTGAGAGGTAGTCTCCTATACTGGCAAAAGGAGAGGTAGCTTTGAGAAAAGATTTGTATAAGTGTTTCTTTACTTATAAACCTTCTTCTGTGAGAAAATTATTACTCTCAAAAGTAATATATTCTGTGAGAAGTGATGAGATCACTTGAAAAGAAAAGAGAGATTTAGGTGTTACCTTGTTTATGTTTCAGGATCTCACCAGGAAATAGGCACCTATTACTAAGAATTCTTTTAAAGGCAAAGCAACTCTGCCTAGTTCTGTAAATTCTTCTGAGGGTCTGTCTAGTTCTAACTCTGATGATGATAGTGATAATGATGATTCTGAAACAGCTCGGCTTAAGGCTGCTATTAATGCATCTAAGAAGTCCAATGTTGGTTCTTCTTCACTTTTCAGTGAAAATCCTTCTCATTACAATGCTGATGCTGAGAACTTTCGAAAGACTAAATGGGATTTTAAATGGAGAAATGCAAATACTTCTATCTCTTCTGCAGTTGGTATGCAACATGTTCACAGGGCCTATGATGAAATTTAAAATCCTGATCTAAAATTACATCTTAAGGCCTCTACTATTTCTGTGAAAGGAATTCATTCTGAATTTACTGATATGAAGAAATCTCATGCTAGTTTAAAGGAAAAGATATGCATTCATGGTTAATCCACTTTCTTCAGCTGAACTCATAAGTGTGAAAACTGATGTTAAAGTTGTGGTTGAATCTCAAAAAAACATGAATTCTCGATTTTCTTTTTTGGAAGATAAAGTATCTTCTATGGATGCTCTGTTTTCTCTTCTTTCAAATACTGATGCCAAAAAGGGGGAGAAGATATTTGCCATAAAATGTACACCTGACTCTATTCAGTTGAAGGATAAAGATACTTATGGTGATAAAAATCCGGTTGCCAATGTTCCAATTGTTCCTACTGCTCAACAACCTCTAAAAGATCTGTTTCTTCAGGACAAGGAAAGTCTACTGGTGCTCATGAAGCCAAGCACAAGGCTACTGATGATGTTACAATCTCTAACTTAACAGATGCTAACGGGCTATTTTTTCCTTAAAGACACAAGGAAACAGGTGAAGAGATTGTTCTGTACTACAAAGATAAAAAGTTTGAGCAAAAGAATGCTAGGAGTGCTCTTGGAATGATAACTGAAGAATTTCCTGATCTAACAACTGAAGAAGCAGTTATGCAACAGAAGGAGTTAATGGCTCAAATTGAGGCTGAAGTCAAAACCTCTAAAGGAAGAGGAAAAAGAGGCGGTAGATCTACAAGAGTTAGAGGAAGAGGAGGATGAGGAAAGACTTCTGAACCAAGTAAAATGGTTAAAATTAATTCTGCATCCCTGAATGTCTTATCTAAAGAAGGTTATGTTCTTGTACAAGGACATGAATTAACAGAAGAAGTTCAGAAGACTGAAGAGATGATTTTTCGAAGAAAGAAAAGATCAACCACTGATATTGCTCAAGTTGATATAACTATTGCAAATGTAACTCTTGAGGAAGAAACAAATCCTGAGGATAAAACATATCCTGATACTGAAATCTGATAGTTGATTTTGACACTGATGAAAAGGTGGTTAAAGCACTGGATCAGTTGGTTCTTACTACAGTAGTCGATTCTCATAATTCAGAGGTTGATGAACAAGAAAGAATTGATAGAATGAAAGCTGATCAAATATGTGATGATTATGGGCAGAGAATTCTAAATTCAGAGAAAAAACAATGGCATAAAGAAAAAGGGAATATTTATAATCTACCTAAAAGTTATGCTCCTATCAGAAAACATGATAGAAGATGAAATGACTTGGTTCATTTAGTTATCCTAAAGGGTTTAAACATAATAAATATGTGTCTGCATGACTAGGAGATTCTGGTTCAGAACAGAAAGATGTTGACAAGTCCATCAAGAAACCTTCTTGGGTGTCAAAACTGGAACCAGAGGATGTATTGGCCATTCTGGAATGGAAATTATGAGGTCTGATTTACTGGACACAAATACTCTGACTGACAATCTTGGTGAAAGAGTTACTTCTTCACATCTTGAAAAAGTTAAAGCCATGAAGATTGTATATGGGAAGATAAATATTTATGACGTCAGAGAGGAGATTCTGTACTTTTTGAGAGATGGTAGAGTAAAGAGTTTTACCTTACAGCAACTATTGATGAAGACTGTGACAGAGTTGAAATACATTCACTATCTTCTTAGAGTTAAGAATAAGGTCACCAGAAATTGGTCTTCTATGATACTTGAAAGTATCAAAAGAAGAGTGTTAGTCCCTTAACAATGTAACAAGAATTACAGAAGGGAGGTTGAATGGAATTCTTGAAACTTTTTCTTGAATAAAAATGTTCTAACTTAAATATATATAAGTGTGAACTGATTAGCAGAATGCGGAATAGTTACTTGAAATGAATCAAAACACAAGTAATTAAAAAACAAGAGTCTTTAAAAACTTTCTGGTGGATTTGAATGATTCCACCAGAGATATATAATATATATCGAGAGAACTCTGTGTGCAAAAAGCTCACAGCTGCTTACAAAATGATAACAACTAAGAATGAGAGAAATGCTAAGAATACAGCTTACAAATGTTTCTCTCTTTCTATCTGAGTTTCTTAGTTCCTTAGTTATTATTCTATTTGCTGCTTCTTGGTTTATATATCACCAAGATTACAAAGTAATAAGATAGGATAATAAAACAAAAACTATCAAGTCTAATACAATGCTACTTCATTACTCTATTCCAGCATCTTTGAATATCTTCATAATAGCATGGAAATGGCAATGCTTCTTTGTTCTCGAAAACCCAGTTGAATAGGCTACCATATTCCATTTGCATACACTCGACGCATGTGACTGTGTTGTCACTGTCAACAAATATTTGAATTCTTTATCCTTCGGGTTCATGATCATCCGTCGAGTTATTGATCATCCGTCGGGTTGTTGATCATCCGTCGAATTCATTGTTGTTTATCCGTCAGGTAGCAATCAGGCACTAGACTTCATTTCATCTATGCAGAATTACAAGACATCATCTATGTACAATTAATCAACCTATTCTGCATATCTAGTTAAAGTCAACATGACTTAAGTACTACTACAGATTCTAAATAATGTGTATGTAGAAACGTGCTACAGACTTATTGTTACATAAGCTACTCACTCGATGGATAATAAATCATCATCCGTCGGGACTATATTGAGTCATCTGTCAGGACTATAATCCTTATCCGTCGAGTGCTACAATTTCACTAAGTAAAATCTACCAAGGTGTTTTGTTAATGAAATCATCAAGTTCACAACATATACACAACAATCTCCCCCAATTTATGTCTACTGGAATTGTAGCCTTAAATTAAGAGATACTTGATGATAACAAAACACCCTAAAATTACACCTTTGAAAGTAGATAGATAAAACTGTAAAGTGCTTCAATTAATAATATGTACAAAGTTTTGCTCACAATCATTTTCAAGGTGCCCCTCTAGCCTGAGCAGATTTATCTAGTTCCTTAAAGGTCTGGATCTATTTCCAAGCTTTCTGTTGTTTTCTTCAATTTGATTTTGGAGCTGCCTGTGGAATTCCAGTTCATCAGATTCTGAGAGATTTAGCTTTTCTTCCATTTCCAAGAGAGTCTCATTGCTAGAGATGCTCAATTGGTCTTCTAATCTGAAAAATCTTCTCACTCCTTTGTCATCCATGAACTCCATCAGCCAGTAGGGCCTTAGATGCACTCTTCTCCCTGTATAAGGGATGATTAGAGTCTTTGGGAGTGCATCTTTAGCTCTAACACTCCTTAGTTCTTCAATCTTCTTCAGTACCAATCTTCTTGCAGTAACATTGAACCCAAAGTTCTTTTTGAAAGATGAGTAAACCTTAATCAGTACAGCTTGGCTTTCTTGAAGGATCCTGTGAAGTGGCCACTGAATCTCCTTTCCTCCCTTGTACTTGAACACTAACCTTTCAGGTAGGTTTCCTGTATGCATCAATTCCTCTCACTTCATCTAGTTCATCTAGATAGAGGTTTAGATCAGAAAACTCCTCGATGTCACACAAGTACATATAATCTCCTTTGTTGACTTTAGATTGAGCTTTGACTAGAGATTTGGATTTGAGAGGTGATAATTTCACTTTCTTGACTGCTCTTGACTTTGTTCTCTTTGGCTTGTTAAGGATTGGCAGATTGAAGTCAGGAATTAGTATGTTCTCCCATTCTATTGGCTCATCCTTAGGCATAATAGGTTCACCATGAATGTTCCCGTGAGGATCCACCACCTTGATATCTTCAAATACCACAGAGGGTTTTGATGCTAGAGTTGTAGTTAGAGTGGATTCCTTGGGAAACTAATTCTCCTATTACTTATCAACAATGTCCAGTTTCCCTTTGGTTCTTTTAGCCAATTCCTTGATTCTTGGAGACTTTGTTAGATATATTTGATAATGTCATGGCTAATATGATTTATGTTTAGTTTTCAGATATTACTTAAACAGGATAAATCAGTACTTACTGGAAGTCAGGACTTAAGGATATCAGTACTTATATTATCAGGAGATAATCATCAGAAGATGGATATCAGAACTTAAGTGCTGAAGGACGTTCAGATAAGGACAGCAACTGATTAAAGGAAAGAAGATCGAGATAAACATAAGAAGAGATATGCATGAAGAAGGAATTCTATGAAGAATAGAATACTTGGAAGAAAAGATATCTGATTGATATATTTTAGGAAGCAGAATTATATTCCATATCAATTAGCGACTATCTTGTAACTGTGTAGTATATAAACACAGACATAGGGTTTACACTATAAGTGTTATCATATTCGAGAAGATTATTCAATATAACCCTAGCAGCTCTCGTGATATTTGTTCATCACTGAGAGGTAACAGTTCCATACTATAACAGAGTTTATTGTTTCAATAAAGTTTATTTTCTGTTACTTGAGATATTAAAGTTCGATTTGATTGTACTTTACACTGTATTCACCCCCTCTAAAGTGTGTGTGACCTAACAAGTGGTATCAGAGCCTATCTGTTAACGCACATACAGTTTAAGATCCAAACACAATCATGTCTGACACAGAAACTCTAACTAAGCCTACCAAAACTGAAGAACCTCCAAAGACACAAATTCAAAGTCGGTATGAGACCATCAGAGTTCCCATACTAAGACCATCTGAATATGCCATATGGAAGGTGAGGATGACCATGTTTCTGGAAGCTACAGATCCAGAATATCTTGATAGAATCAAGGAAGGACCTCACAAACCAACCAAGCTCACTGTTGCAGTTGCAGGTGAAGCAACAAAGACTGTACCAAAGGAGAAGAATGATTATACTGCTGAAGATATCGCATCAATTGCTAAGGATGCTAAGGTACGACACTTACTGCATAGTGTCATTGATAATATAATGTCAAACAGGGTAATTAACTGCAAGACTGCAAATGAGATATGGGATGCTCTGGAAACAAGGTGTCAGGGAACTAATACAATTAAGAAGAACAGGAAGACAATACTCACTCAAGAGTATGAACACTTTGACTCAAAGGCTAATGAGTCATTGACTGATTTATATGATAGATTTGTCAAACTCTTGAATGATCTCTCACTGGTTAATAAGGAGTATGATCTTGAAGATTCAAACCTTAAATTCCTGTTAGCTCTTCCTGAATGTTGGGATTTGAAGGCAACAACAATAAGAGACAACTACAGTCTTGATGAAACAACTCTTGATGAAATTTATGGAATGCTCAAGACTCATGAACTTGAAATGGAACAAAGAAGCAAGAGGAAAGGAGGAAAGTCAAGGACAGTTGCTCTTAAAGCTGAAGAAGAATCCCCCAAGGCAGCTACCTCAAGGAAAGACAAGGGTAAAGCTCTTTTCACAAAGTCTGATACTGAGTCATCAAGTTCTGAAAGTGATGATGACTCAGATTCTGAAAGCTTGCCTGAGACTGATGCTGATGAGGAGATGATGAAGCTGTGTGCTCTTATGGTGAAAGGGATCACAAAGATTGCATACAGGAAGTTCAGGAAGGGAAATAAGTTTTCCAGGAAAGGCACAAGTTCTGATAAGAAGAATTTCAGAAGATCTGAGGGCAGAGGAGGAAAGTCTGATAGAGGAGATTATACCAATATCAAATGCTATAACTGTGGTGAGAAAGGCCACATATCTCCTGATTGCAAGAAAGTGAAGGGTGACAAAGGCAAGGCTCTTTTCACAAAGAAGAAAAACTGGACAGACACCTCAGACTCTGAAAGTGAGGAGAACTATGCTTTGATGGCAAATGCTGATAAAGCAAGTGCTGAGAGCAGTTCTGAAGCTGCTGAAACAAAGGTACCTCAGACTACTTATGCTTTTCATATTGATGATATTAATGAGTTGAGAAGATATCTTAAAACCATGTTTGTTAGTTATAGAGATCAAACTTTAACATGTGAAAGATTAACTTCTTAAAATCTTGCTTTTAAGAAAAGAAATGATTTCTTAGAAAAAGAGTTAGTTATGTTCCATCAAACTCAGAAGGATAGAGATAATGCTTTTTATGTTAGGGATGAAGTGCTAAAAATGAATGAATCTCTAAAAACTGAGTTAGAAAAGGAGAGAGAGATTATCAGGAATTGGACTAACTCTGGCAGAACAACTCAAAATTTGCTAAGTAGTGAAAATTGAAAAGAGGGCTTAGGCTATGGAGAGGATAAGAATGATAAAGGAACTGTAGAAATTAAGCCTGTTGTTAAGCAAAAGCCAAAGTTAAAACCTGTTAAGTTTGTAACTGTAAAGTCTGATAATGAGAAATCAGAAGTTAAAGAGGGATTAACTTCTGACAAACTTAAACATGAAAAGACAGTTGAAGTAAACATAGGCTTAATGACTAAGAAGCAGCTTAAGCATAAGCTGAAAGATGTTAAGAATGCAAACAAGGTAAAATCACCTAGGAAAAATAGGAATGGAAAGGAAGGTGTGAATAAAAGCAATAATTATAAGCCTGTTCCTGAAGCTCCTAGGAAAACGTGTCATAACTGTGGAAGTTCTAACCATCTGGCTTCTTTTTGCAGGAAGAATAAGAACATAAACTCCTTACCTTCAAAGTCAGGAGTTAAGAGTCAGTCTGTTAGATATAAGCCACAAAATCCTTGTTTTCATTGTGGTAGTTTATGGTATTCCATTTATACTTGTAAGGAATATCATAGTTTGTACTATGATTATTATCAAATAAAACCTTCTTTAAAGAAAGTTTCCATTGTTCCTTCTAGTGTAAATTCTGATATAAAGTCTGATAGTGTAAATTCTGATAAGAAAAATGTTAACATAAACTCTGATGCTAAATCCGCTGCAAATGTTAACAAACTTGATAAGGCCAAAGGATCCAAGCAAGTCTGGGTCCTTAAAACTAATCATTAGTGGTCTTTGTGATTGCAGGGCAACAGGAAAAATATTCTAGTTCTGGATAATGGATGTTCAGGACATATGACTGGAAATAAAGCCCTGCTATCAGACTTTGTGGAGAAAGCTGGCCCAAGTGTTTCTTATGGAGATGGCAACATTGGAAAAATATTGGGATATGACAATATCAATCTTGGGAATGTCATTATTAAAGAAGTAGCTCT
The DNA here is from genome assembly GCF_009905375.1 of Apium graveolens. NCBI lineage: Eukaryota > Viridiplantae > Streptophyta > Magnoliopsida > Apiales > Apiaceae > Apium > Apium graveolens. The sequence goes on along the minus strand of NC_133649.1, from coordinate 39,884,706 downwards.
AGTCTCAGGACTTAAACACAATCTGCTGAGTATAAGTCAAATCTGTGACAGAGGTTATCATGTTGATTTCTTTGAAGAACACTGTGAAGTTGTGAGTAAATCAAACGGAAAAGTTGTTCTGAAAGGATACAGGTGTGGTAACATTTATGAAGCCAAGCTTCCAACAAGTACTGATGGTTCTGCAATCTGTCTGATGAGTAGAGCATCAATTGAAGAAAGCTGGAATTGGCACAAGAAACTCTCTCATTTAAATTTCAACAATATAAATGAACTAATCAAGAAAGATCTTGTGAGAGGACTGCCAAAGTCAGTATTTGCTCCTGATGGCCTTTGTGATTCTTGTCAGAAGGCCATACAAAGAAAATCCTCATTCAAGAGCAAGACTGAATCATCAATTCTTGAGCCTTATCATCTACTACATGTTGATCTATTTGGTCCAGTGAATGTTATGTCTATTGCAAAGAAGAAATATGCATTGGTCATAGTAGATGAGTTCACTAGATACACATGGGTGTATTTCTTGCACACAAAAAGTGAAACTGCATCTATCTTGTTTGATCATGTTAAACAACTGGATAAATTGGTCAAAGACTCTGTGAAAATCATAAGGAGTGATAATGGCACTGAGTTCAAGAATTTGATAATGGAAGAGTTCTGCAAAAACCATGGAATTAAGCAGGAATTCTCTGCTCCTGGAACTCCACGGCAAAATGGAGTTGTTGAAAAAAAGAATAGAACTCTCGTTGAAGCTGCACGTACAATGCTTGAAGAAGCAAAGCTTCCAACCTATTTCTGGTCTGAAGCTGTGCAGACTTCTTGTTTTACTCAAAATGCAACACTCATTAACAAGCAAGGAAAGACACCATATGAGATGGTGAAGAAAAAGAAGCCAAATCTAAAATATTTTCATGTATTTGAATGCAAGTGTTTTGTTCTCAAGACTCATCCTGAACAGCTATCCAAATTTGATCTAAAAGCTGATGAAGGAATCTTTGTTGGATATCCACTTTCCACAAAAGCCTTCAGAGTCTATAATCTGAGAACAAGAGTGGTCATGGAATCTATCAACGTCTCTTTTGATGACAAGAAGATTACTGGACTTGAAGATTTTATTGATCATGATCAGCTGAGATTTGAAAATGAAGACTCAAATTCTGATACTGAAAATCCTGACAGTCTAAGTCCTGATACTGTAAACTCTGATGGATTAAACTCTGATGTTATTGAAACTGTGGTGACTACGCCAAAGGAAGATGCACCTATGCTGGGGGAGCATACTCAATATCTTACCACATCTCAAGAAGCATCAGAACATACATCTGGCTCTTCAAGTTCTGATTCGTCAAGTTCTGATAAGCCAAGTTCTGATAGTTCTGAAAATCTAAATTCTGAAGAATCCAACTCAGAGAGCATAGTTTCAGGGGGAGCATCAGAAAATGAAAATAAAGACAGCATGGATCATGGGGGAGCATCCAGTTCTAGAGAAAACCTTCCATCTGCAAGGAAGTGGACTAAATCACATACACCTGATTTGATAATTGGAAATCCTGATGCAGGTGTCAGAACTAGAACAGGTACTTCAAATGAATGTCTTTATAATTCTTTTCTTTCTCAGACTGAGCCAAAGAAAGTGGAAGAAGCTCTTCAAGATGCTGATTGGGTGCAAGCAATGCAGGAATAGTTAAATGAATTTGAAAGAAACAAAGTCTGGACCCTAGTGCCAAGACCAAAAAATAGATCTGTTATTGGTACAAAGTGGGTATTCAGAAACAAAACTGACAGTAATGGCATAATTACAAGAAATAAGGCAAGGCTGGTTGCAAAAGGATATTCTCAACAGGAGGGAATTGATTATGATGAAACATTTGCACCCGTTGCTAGGTTAGAAGCCATAAGTATATTTTTGGCTTATGCTGCTCACAAAAAGTTTACTGTCTTTCAAATGGATGTGAAAAGTGCTTTTCTCAATGGAGAATTGGAGGAGGAAGTATATGTTGAACAACCTCCAGGCTTTGTAGATTCCAAATTTCCAGATTATGTCTACAGGCTAGATAAAGCACTTTATGGACTTAAGCAAGCTCCTAGAGCATGGTATGAGACTTTAGCTCAGTTTTTTCTGGAAAGTGGATTTACCAGAGGAACTATAGACAAAACACTGTTCTACCTCAACCATGGAAAGGACTTACTTCTGGTCCAGATTTATGTTGATGATATCATTTTTGGGTCTACAAATGACAGACTGTGCAAGAAGTTTGCCAAACTGATACAGTCAAGGTATCAGATGAGTATGATGGGGGAACTTAGCTATTTTCTGGGCCTTCAAGTCAAGCAGAATGAAGGAGGCACTTTTATTTATCAAACTAAGTACACCAGAAACTTGCTGAAGAAATTTGGAATGCAAGATTGTTCAAGTGCATCCACTCCCATGGCCACTGCAACAAAACTGGACAAGGATACTGGTAAATCAGTAGATATTACTGATTACAGAGGTATGATTGGCTCTCTACTCTATCTAACTGCTAGTAGACCTGATATCATGTATGCTACCTGTCTTTGTGCAAGATTTCAAGCAGATCCAAGAGAACCTCACTTAACAGCTGTAAAAAGAATATTCAAGTATCTTAAGGGAACAGCTGATCTGGGATTGTGGTATCCCAGAGAATCAGATTTTAAACTAAAAGGTTACTCATATGCAGATTTTGCAGGTTGCAAAATTGACAGGAAAAGCACAAGTGAAAGCTGCCAATTTCTTGGAGGCAGATTGGTTTCTTGGTTTAGCAAGAAATAAAAGTCAATTTCCACATCAACTGCAAAAGCAGAGTACATTGCTGCAGGAAGCTGTTGTGCACAGATTCTTTGGATGAACAATCAGTTACTGGATTATGGGTTAACATATTTCAAAATCCCTATTTACTGTGATAATCAAAGTGCTATTGCTATGACAGGTAATCCAGTTCAACACTCTATGACAAAGCACATCAGCATCAGGTACCACTTCATAAGGGAACATATGGATGAAGGTACAGTGGAATTGCACTTTGTTCCAACAGATCAACAACTAGCAGATATCTTCACCAAACCATTGTGTGAAACTACTTTTACAAGATTGGTAAATGAACTTGGAATGGTTTCAGGTTCTTTTTCTAAATCTGCTTAGTTTTGTTCTGATGCATCAGACTTTACGATCAGTATTTACAGAAATTACTCTCTTTGTGTATTCTGTGCTTAATTGAAAACTTGCTTAAGTACTGACTGTTGTCTGATGTAACTTTCTTTACTCTGATAGTGATATGTCTGTTTAGGTAACTATTATATCCTATGAGGATACTTGTGCTAGATGTTGACCTAGTAATCTTCAATATACTAATGATCCCATGTTAGAAGTAATTATTTCTGTGGAAATCTATTGACACAAGCAAATTCTGATATTTAGCTTAGTTGAATTTACTTTGTCTATCTTATTACTAAGTCACAAACTAGAATAATGCTACTCATCTGTTAAGTTCTGATGCTAGTAAATCTGTTGAATGTACTAAGTGCTGATAAACCTCACTTATCAAAAGAAATAGAAAAAAAAACAAGGATTAAAAATTAGGTACTCCTTTGAGATCTAGAGTAAAAAATGTGGAAGGGAAGACCCAAGTGCATTGCTGGTATTAAGTAATATGCATCAGAAAAGCAAATAAAATATTTTCTTGGTGACTTTTCACACTCTATGATTACTGGAGAAATACTCTGATACTAGCATAAATTCTGATAAGCAGTCGTGACTCACTTACACTGAGAAGCCACTGTAAAATGGAATTTAAAAAGATGCACAAAATTAGCACAAAATAGTTGAGGTGGACTCAAGCATGAATTCATTCAATAGTAGGTTTCAGAATAATGACATGTTTTTAGTAAAGTTTTAGTTATGCCTTATTTCTAAGATGTACTGAAGTGAATCAGACTTTACTCTTTGTCTGATATTTAGCTTAATGCACACACTAAACACTCCATATGAATGATGAAAATTATTGTGGTGATCTATGTTGTTTTGGATGAACAGTTATTGTGTCACATTGCACAAATTCTGAGGACAAGTTCTGATTGCACGTTCTGATGATTAAGTTCTGAAGAACCTATATCAGAACTTGTGTGAGGACTTACTAAGATAGGCATTCATTTATCGAGTTAAGAAATTATGTTCTGATGATTGTTAAGTTCTGATATAAGTCTAAGTTCTGATATTAAATTCTGATTCTTTACTTGACTTATTTGTGGATAAAATTTGAAAACAGACTCAGTTTAAACCAGAATATGTTGAAGTGGAAGATTAACAGTCACTATATTTAGGGATAGTGATACTCGTACATGCACAGTCAATTTTTACTTGCTACTTATGCGCATTAAACCATGTTTTACCTTTCCAATGACTATTTTTCTTTTTCCAAGTCTGGGGAGACGAGGTAGTATTAATTCTACCTGTCAGCATTAAATTTCTTTACGTCTCCTGGCATTCTCTTGCCTATATAAACAACCACTTCACATCAGCCTTCCCATCAAATCTTTTATCACAAACTCACCTTCATAATCTTTATATCAAAAACACCATGGTCAATTACAATATGTTTTTGAACTATGAAATATTTAACATGGAGCTGAGTTGTGAAGCCTGGCAGCAGGAATGGCACGTCACTGCCATTCCTGATGAGATATGGGACTCCGTTCCCCAGGAGGTACTTACCCACCTCCTGTTCTTCTATATGGACTACCATCGCCATCTAGAGCGATTGGAGGAAAGGCTGGAAGCTCTCCGCCAGCAAGAGCGAATCATACGATTCGCTATTCTGTTTGTCGAGAGTAGGAAGAAGAAATGATTTATTTTCTTCTTCCTGTTTTTCTTCATCATCAGCCTTGCCCTGCTTCTTGTGCTAGGACTAAGGCTGTTGACGTTAGATTTAGCAGCTTAGGACAATCTTGTAAATGTTCTGATGTAATTTAAATTTCATGAATGTATTCTCTCAATATATTAATGAAATTTCTTTTTTTGCAAGTTCTTGTCTCTGAGATGTTCTGTAATGCATTGATAAATCCTGATAAATATTCATATTCTGTTGACCATATAAATTTTGTTTTAAATTAAGTTCTGATTTTACTTTATCAGTACTTGCTCATCTGATTTATTTTGGTCATTTTTCACTCGAATTTTTTTTTCAGAATATTGGTGTTGCAGTGAAAAAATTGAATAAGTGGGAACAGTTTCAATTTTAAATTAAAACCGATTCACCTTGATTAATGGAATAACTGGGTAAATGGAACGGGTTTTCCTTGAAAAACTGCGAGTGGGTAAGTAATGATTACTGTTTTCTCGTGCCCATTAACTATCCATATCTTCAAAGAGATACAAGAAATAGAGGGCAAAAAGGCCAGTTTCAGATGATGAAGAAGCAGCAGCTAAGGAAGGAGATCAGGAATCTCTGATCTCACAAGAAAAGGAATCTGCTAAAGTCACTACTTCTCCATCTCAGGAAGCTGTTACTGAAAAGGCCAACACACCATCTGTGTCTCCTGTTCAAAAGACTGTATCTCCTGTTAATTCATGCACAAGTGCTGATATAGATATCCAGACCTTGGTTGTGCCTGAAGTAATTTGCTTAGAAGCTCCAACAACAACTAATCCATCAACAACACATGTTACTGATGCTGCTCAAACTCCAGAATTATCTACTACACCTTCTCTGCATCTAGATGCTGATGATCAGAATATAGGTGAGCATCAGGATATGGCTGTTGATCAGAACTTGGAACCAGATCAGCAATTAGAGGATGCTGAAGCCTCCATTGCTACTCATACTGTTGTTTTATCAGAAGATACTGATTCTATAAGTTCTGATGCTGCAAATGCTAGAGATACTGGTGATGCTACTCCAAATGCAGATGCTGATGAAGCAGGTCCTTCAGGATATGCCCCTCAACAAACTGTTCTTAAATCTGAACTTGTTAAGAAGTTTGTTACAAGAGAATCACCAGTGCCTTGGAGTGAAACTCCTGCAGGACAAGAGTGGAGTAAGGAATGGAACTCAATTACTTGTGTTCCATCTGCAAAGAATCTGGCTAAGCAATTGACAAAAGCTGATGAGATGTTAAATACTGATGATTTCAAAACACAGCTTAGAGTCACTGCATTGAGTACTAAACATCTACAAGGTCTCCATTCAACTACTCATGCTGAGCTACACAAGATTCAGGAAGACTTCATCAAACAAGAACAAGTTCAAAAGATTGACAAGAAAAAATTCTTCCAACCTACCTTTGATAGGATTGCTTATATTGAGAAGACTCAAGAGACCCAACAAGCTCAGATTGATGATATTCTGAAAAATCAAGCTTCTCAGCAATCACAACTTAATGAAATCCAAGCCTCAGTGGAATTGCTTGTCTCTCTTCTATTACCTACTGATGCCAAAAAGGGGGAGAAAGTAATTAAGTCCAAATGCAAGACTGATAAGACACTGAAAGGGAAGGATGATGAAAAGGATGATCAAGGAAACTCGGGAATGGGTAGAGGTCATAGTCAAGGTAGAGGTTTCTCATCAAGAAAAGCTGAAATCACAAGTCACAGGACAAGTTCTGATACTGGGAAAAGAATTAGTTCTGCTACTGGTAAAAGGAAAAGTTCTGATTAACTTTTAGATCTTGATGAAGAAATGTCAAGACAGTTATTTCTTCAGGAAAATCCAGGAATGGACTTGGAGAGCTTAATGGAACAAGAAGCCAAACTTAAATCAGAGAAAGTCACATCTAAATCTGAAGCTTCTGGTAAAAAGACACTTCCAAAACTCAAAGGCATTGTGATAAAAGAAAGGACAAATACTGAAGCAACATTGGCTAAATCACAACCGCAGATAGATCCAAGATCCAAGGGTAAAGAAAAGGTTGGTGAACCTATCAAGGTTTATGTGCCTCCTGAGAATGAAGAAATCACTGATAAAAAGGATGATCTTGCTCTGACTTCAAGAAAAGTTCTTAAAACAACCTCTGACATGGCTCAAGTTGTTCAGAGTCAAGAGACTGTAAGTTCTGATATTTTGAAGAAGCAAGTAACCTCTGACACAGCTCAAGTTAACGTGATATCAGAAGATAGATCAAAGAAACTCCTACCAGGATTCAGTAAAGCAAAACAGACTCAACCTTTGAAGTCTGCTGCAAGTGGTTTTGAAGCAAGAGTAGTTACTGTAAAGGAAGCAAGAGATAAAACTAGATTGGGAAGTGCTGATGAAAGAAGAATATAGAATACTACCAATGATCCAACTTCCTTGAGTGAACCAGGTATTGGAGCAACTCCTGAGAGATTGAATCAACTGGAATCTGTACAAATGGTTTACCATACCTACTTAAAAGAACACATCTTGTTGTACTTCATGACAGATGGTAGGGTTTATCATATAAGGCAAAATGCCATTCCATTGAAGTATTTTGAAGAATTGGAGCATGTACTATTCTTACTTCAAGTGGATGACAGGTTGACAGGAAGTGCTGCAAACTATTTGAAGGATCAGATTCAGAGACAGAAAAGGCTTTATTCTGTTAAGTCTGACAGCACATATGTTCCAAAGTACAGAGATCACAATGGTGATATAGTTGAAATGAAGCCCAACACTGCTAAGATTATAACTACCTTTCTGGGTTACAGGGCTGTGGAATTCAATCTTGAGTCTGATAAGGCATATTTGATCAGACTGGATCAGGATATAAGAAAAGCTAAGATTAATGATCTCAGGGCTGCAATCTTTCAAATTGGTGAAGATACTGTAGAGCTTAAAGATGCTAAAAAGAGGATGATTGATGAACTTAGATATGCTGAGAGATGTTTGTTGAAGAACTATCTCAGAACAACTCCTGACATCAGAGAGATCAGAAGATGAAGCCAAGTCAAGATCTACAACTGATTAAATTCTGATATTTGTACAGACTGAAGCTGTTATCGGAAGTTAAATATTGATAAAGCTTTAAGGACTGTAAGTTGTAGTTATCTAGTCTAATTCTCATGCATTTGTACTTAATGTTTTTGACATCATCAAATATCTATTGAACTTGTATATTATGCTAATTTACAAGTTGGGGGAGATTGTTAGATATATTTGATAATGTCATGGCTAATATGATTTATGTTTAGTTTTCAGATCTTACTTAAACAGGATAAATCAGTACTTACTGGAAGTCAGGACTTAAGGATATCAAAACTTATATTATCAGGAGATAATCATCAGAATATGGATATCAGAACTTAAGTGCCGAAGGACGTTCAGATAAGGACAGCAGCTGATTAAAGGAAAGAAGATCGAGATAAACATAAGAAGAGATATGCATGAAGAAGGAATTCTATGAAGAATAGAATACTTGGAAGAAAAGATATCTGATTGATATATTTTAGGAAGCAGAATTATATTCCATATCAATTAGCGACTATCTTGTAACTGTGTAGTATATAAACACAGACATAGGGTTTATACTATAAGTGTTATCATATTCGAGAAGATTATTCAATATAACCCTAGCAGCTCTCGTGATATTTGTTCATCACTGAGAGGTAACAGTTCCATACTGTAACAGAGTTTATTGTTTTAATAAAGTTTATTTTCTGTTACTTGAGATATTAAAGTTCGATTTGATTGTACTTTACACTGTATTCACTGTAACACCCCCAGATCCGGGGTCGGGGATCCGGGTCGTCACGGTCTTTCTTTCCACAATATCACTTCACTTAATTAATAAATAACCTTATGCTGTGACCCCACACTAACACACACCACAACCCGTTATAGTCTCAGAGATGAAATTTAAATAAGTACAAGTCTTTGAATCCACAATTTAAAAGTTATTACAACCCAAAATGATACTTGATAAATTTACAGTTAATTGCCATTATCTGCCACAAGTTATAATTATACATAATTGATTCTCAAAAGTAGATGGTCTGATCTACAATAGATCTACCTCTGCAGCTATAGCAGCTACAACATCAACGGGAAGACACAGGACGCTTCCCACGCGCTTGCGCTGGGTTTGCTGGAGTCTGGCCATCTTTCCTAACTGTTGTTGTGTGATGAAGAAATAAAGCAAGGGTGAGCAGCAAGCCCACCAAAATAATATGTATAATGATTTATAATATATGAGCCTACTCATAATACTCATGAAAGTCTTGGTCAAAAGAAATGAACCAAGTTGATATCTTAATGCGATGAAGTCGCAAAATATTCAGTATATATATATATATACATATATACTTTTCAAAATATTGGAAGTCCTCTTCCATGCATAATACACACAGAATTCCAGTGTATAACTGTATAAAAATATCGTTGCAAGGTGATCTCATATATCTAACCTTGTCTCAACGTTTTTCTGAAAATCTTTGTCATGCATAAGATAATCATTTACTAGATATAAGTTTAAAAGATGAAGTTACAAAATACTCCAATATACTTATATCTTTTCCAAATACTACTTGAACTACCACCATTCAAGTTATAATTAGTTTCCAAAGTTCATCACATAGACGAGACTACAAGATAATACTTGAATAGATTTAACCTTTAAAATATCATCAAAATAAAATGAAGTTATGAGATACTTCATTTGATGCAAACATTATTTTGAAAACTTGACCCTGCCAACACTCAACAATCGCCCAACCGTAGCCTTTCTATCGAAGTGCTTTGGGTAGTGTTGCAGAAATATCCAATTGGATGATGAACTCATTACGGGAGTTTACCGCGCCAGGAAGACCACTTACGATGATCAGTCGTAGTAGTGCAACCCCACCATTTTCTACATGTAGAGGAGAACCTGTCGGATTTACTTGTCAACCGAACACTGAACTCCTAAGGAATGGACCGCCTTAGCGGAACTTCCAGGCCATTTGGGCCAATATAATAAGGCTGGGCCGGCGCTACTCGGCCACTTATGCCACTCCTAGTTCAGATGAAATCCATGACTCTGAAACGTAAAGCTCATTCCCCCTTTCCCCAAGTAGAAACTTGTTGATACGGCTTCACCAAGAAGTCGTATCTAGTTGGAAAGGAAAACTCACCGATATTTCCCAGGCGATGCCTGTTAATGGATTAACTTGTTCCAAGAATTTTACTTCCCGAGTGTTGGGTAAGTAATCAATTCATTTAACAAAACAGCAACCTTGTTGCGAATATAAAACACACCACAGAGCCGGATCCCTCAGGTTTTGAGCGAGTATTTAAATCCCCTTAAAAAGGAAGATCTTAAATATAAAAATGAGTTTTGGGATCCGCTCTAACTTTTAAAAATCAGTTTGAAGACTCGAAAACACTTTATAGAGTGTTTGGAGTAAAGCTGATTTAATGAAGTAAATCAGTCCCCAGAATATTTAGAAAATGACTGAATATTATTATTTAAATAATATTCTCATAAAGATAATCCTTATAAAAATAATCGAAGTAGAAGTATTAAAACTTATACTTGAAACGAGTATTAAATAACCAAAGATATACTTATATGAAAGTATTATCTTTATTGAATAATCGAAAATAAGTTTGATTATTGACACCTTATTCTTTAATAAAATAAAGAATATATTGCAGTAATAAGCGGAGTCATAATACCTCGAATGAATATTATAAATAATATTCAAATAATAAAATAAACTGAGTCATAAGCCCTCGAATGAATATTCAAATAATATTCAATAAATAATATAAAAGAGTCATATGCCCTCGAATGAATATTCAAATAATATTCAGATAAATAAATAAAAGGGTCATAAGCCCTCGAATGAATATTCAAATAATATTCAGATAAATAAATAAAAGGGTCATAAGCCCTCAAATGAATATTCAAAATAATATTCATTAATAAAATAAAAGGAGTCATAAGTCCTCGAATGAATATTCAAATAATATTCAATTAAATAAATAAAAGGAGTCATACGCCTTCGAATTATATTCGAAATAATATTCAATAATAAAATAAAGCTAAAGTTATCGAATAAACCTTATTCGATTAATAGTTTGGAAAACTATAACCATATATATATATAAATATATATATATATATATATCCATATCCATATATACAAAATCTACTCGGGATCCTCGACTCCCGGTTTTAGAAAATATTTTCACCTTTGGGTCCCTATACTAAGGGTATATGCAAGTTACCGCTATCCTCTAGCATAGGTATTATCAACTGAACCAACAGATATATAACTCAAGAATATGAGACAGGCATGCATATATATACCATATCAGCATGCTTCAATATATCGCAAAATTTGCTAATTAACCAACATGCATCTATCACAAGATAATGCATATACATATATACATCACAACAACAGTATAACGGATAGAAAACTTGCCTGAGCGACTTGGGGTGATAAAAGGCTCGGGACGAGTCTGGTAACCTATAAACAACAAGTAAGTTGGAATTAAACCAAAATCACTTGTAAATCTATACTTTAACTAACTTAGACCCTAACGCTTGTTTTGCGCTCACTGATTCGCTTAAGTCACTCGGGTACCCTCGGCTCCACCATTTTTAATAATTTAACCTTTACGAGTTTTAAAGCGATTCCTTCGCGAGTGTCTTACCAACTGCCTAACACACTTACCATAAATGTTTCATACATTAATTAACCCTTTTTGGTCTTTAATCTATGTTTCAAAGTAAGGCGAGGGGAAAAGTTTCGTTCGCGAAACGCCGTTACTTGAAACGGTCGTTTCTCCTAAACCGTGCATCGGAATCGAACGAACTACATATCAAAACGAAGCTCGTAACATGAGCTATCTAAACATGGCAGTGGTCATAATCTAGCAGGGGGTTCTCGGGTCCTAATGTTATGCACAAAAACAGTCTAAAGAAAATCGGACGTTACGACGGCTATGTTTACGCGTTTTCCCAATTTTAAACCATTCAATACCAACCACAAATCAACCCCAAATCAATCATACAACCAATATCCCTCTAAACCACATCATAACAGCCCCAACAAATCCACATTAACCATTTATACTTATTCCTCACATGAACTAAAAGCTTTACTTAGGTTCTTTAACTAATTACCAAGATTTACAACTCCAACAATGCAACAAAACCAACTAATCTCTACAAACTCAACCAAACTTCAACCAATCAAGCATCATGCTTCACATATGCTATATCAAACACATTCAATCCTAATTACTCAAAACTAAAGCTAGGGTTTGTAGTTTATACCTTCCTTGGAGAGTGGAGAATCAAGAGAATGGCTTGGAATCACCTTTAAAGCCCTTATCCAAGCTTAATCTAAACAAAACTTCAAGAACACAAATTTTAGTTCTTGAAAACACTATTCACCATCTTCTTTCATGATTTATAGAGAAAGATTGGCTTGGAATTAGAAGCTTAAACTTATAGGAAGTATGTAACTATCCATGGGGAAGCTTAGATAATTACCTTGCTAAATAGTAAGTGGAGGAGCTTGGACTTTCATTTTTTAAGAAAAAACCCGAGAGCTTGAAGAAGAAGAAGAGATATTTTTGTGTTTTGCTTGGTGAAATGAAATGATTTGCTTGGTTGGTTGATTTTTGTTGTTTGCTTTAGTGAATTACCTAGTTGCCCTTGGTTTTTGTGTGGTTAAAAAGTCACCACATCTCCTTCCTTTCTTGTCATGCCTATGTCATCCTCATGATGTCATTCTCCCTTCCTTGTCCTCTTTCTATTGGTTGGATGACATCATTCCCACTAATCCCTTTGATTAACTTCCTAATCGTTTGCCTAATGACCGCTGATCTGTTATACGGTTCGCTTAACTTTCGTTTTCGTTTATCGTTTGAGGGATCATACCCGGGATCTTATTACTTAGGTTCCCTTAACCTTTCTCAATATATTATATTCCTTTTATGATCCTCTCCTATAATCCTTTTATTTAAATCCTTTTTATCATGTTACCTTATACTCAATTCTCTCCGTATCTTGTGGATTTCCGGGAAAAACCAAAGTGTTCGGAATTGGATTCTGACGATCTTTACATACACTTATATACTTCATAGAGTACTAATAATATCCCATAAGATCAATAACAGAACCCCTACATAGCGTGGCATGAAAAGTTTTCTCGTTCAGCAAAAACACTATTCATAAGGGTTTCAAAATTTCTCAAAAATTGGGGTTATTACAGTCTCCCCTCCTTAAAAGGATTCCGTCCCGGAATCGGATAGAAATAAATAGGGATACTTTCTTAGTATTGCACTTTCTAACTCTCAAGTCAATTTTCCCACATTGTGGTTCTACCATCAAACTCTTACTAGTTTGATAACCCTTCTCCTAAGCACTCGTTCCTTTTCACTCTATAACCCTTCCTGGTTGCTCCATATAGGTTACGTCGGGTTGCATATCTATGCGCTCATATGCCCCTATTTATCTGGCATCTGAATTACACTTCCTTAACATTGATACGTGAAACGCGTTATGACTAGCTACATGTTCTGGGTTAGGGCTAGCTCATATGCTAACTTCCCAAACGTCTTAATATATCCAAGGGTCCAACAAATTGTAGACTTAGCTTTCCTTTCTTTCCGAACCTCATCAATCCTTTCCAAGGGATACCTATAACATTACTAGGTCCCCTATTTCATACTCTTTATCCTTTCGTGTCAAATCAACATACTTATCATGACCATCTTGGGCTACTACCAGCCGTCCTCTGATTAGATATATCATATCCTTGGTCCTTTGGACTACTGCGGGTCCGAGCATCTTGCGCTCTACAACTTCATCCTAACATAAGGGAGATCGACATTGTCTTCCCTCAATGATCTCATAAGGCGACATCTCGATAATGACATATGATCTATTGTTGTAAGATAACTCAATCCGAATTAAGTGATCATTCCAAATTCTTTCAAGTCTATTACACAGACTCTCATTATTGCTTTTAACATTAGAGCTTCTGCTTCTCAATACCCATTCTTTTCCAGTTCGTAATCGCTACTACCTTCCGTTCCTAATATTATACTGGTTATACTTTTGCTCGTTAGCGTTCTATAACCTTTTAATAACCACGTCAACCTTAGTATCACGAATGTGTTCCCATTCTGAATACCACCATAACTTTATTACTCCTTTTTCAGTTGTTTCCATTTCCCAAAATTTGATCAATCAAATAGAAGTAAAGGAATTTGTTGAGAGATCACTATGATCATGAACACTTGTTATATCGCATAGTTAGTACAGAAGGTGGCCAGCCTTTAGTACTTGACAAGCAATTAAACAATAGCTGGTATCCTACTCGGCTTCTATCACACAGATAGATAGTCATTCGGCAATACCTCCCCTTCTGGAAGGGTTGTTCTTCTCAGCTTACATGAAATGAAAAGAAGAGAAAAGAATGAATTGAAGAGAATTGTATATTCATAAAAAAAAATTTATTGCCATAAAATATCTGGCTTGGAATCTACCTCTGAACTATAGAGGTTTGTCATAGAAGAACAAAACATATATGTATTTATATCAACATCAAGTATTATAGCATCGCATTTCACGTGCCTAAATATTTTCGCTATCCCGTCCATCATTCTATGGACCCATGCTCTTCCTCGAGCTTATACACAATTACCTTTGAAACTCCCTCGACATCGAAAATCGAATCTGGGATCTCATTCTAGACATCATCGTTACTTGAATTCTATGCTTGCACCGCAACCTTCCTCGTATAATAATACGACTCTCTATTGATAAGAAAGAATAATAATTCACTAGGTAGATACTCTACTTAATTAGTCTATCAATGATAACTTATACACTACCACTACCCGATTAGTGGTACTCAATCTCAACACCCATTCCAATACAACTCTCACGGTTGTAATCAGCTCATTACTCGCAGAATCATTGCTGCCTTACTATGGTCCACCACTGACCTACTGTAGTCATTCATTTTCCATGAAGTCTTAATAACTAACCATACGGAGTCCATACATCTCGTATCTAATTCTCCTAAGGAGTTAACATAACCACCAATCACAATTCATGAAGAACACTCCAAACTCTGACGTACTTTCATGACATGAAGCAGATAAAAGTGCAGAAGAGTTTCAATCAAAGCAACGATAGCAGGTTAATACCATTCTTAATCATACGCCCTAAATAGAAGAATTAACTCAAGGGTTCATCTAGTCCTTTTTGAAATATGGTCCTGGATTATTCTCAAGATAGGACCTTCTAATATAGATAGCCCGCTCATGGCGATTACACGAATTAAACCTTTACCAACTACTATTACGGCTGGGTATTGCACAGTCATCAGAAGGAATGTCAATCTTCCAAACCATAATATAACCTTCACAGTTTTAACCATCATCACTGTATTCTTTTGGCACAAGTGCCTATAATTATTCTCTTACCTTTAAAGTGTCGGCCACCTCTTTAGCCTTTCCTGATAGTAAAATTTCCTTACAGTCAATGTCACTTTAACCACCTCCAAATATATTTTCTACCTTATTTCAATCACAGCTTATGTGAAGATGTTTTCCTTAAAATCTGATGAGTAAAAAAAAATCACCATTTTTCCATAAGTTATTGCCTCAGTCTTTAGAGGTTAATCACTGTCATGACTGACGCTCAATCATAATTAGAACATCTTTTATCTTAAGTCCTAATTGCCCTGAACAATTTCGACCATTACTGGTTCGATCCATACTTTCTCGTGGTTTAGCACGTGCCTCACTTGGCAACATTATAATTACTTCATATTTCCTTTATCAACATTTCTATTCTTGAGAATTTTGAATATTACCTTTTTCCTTATAAAACCTCTAAGGTTATCCTTCAATCGTTCCCCCTGTATTCCCTATATACAGGGCATATCAAAATACCATTTACTAATACTAGAACCATTGTCTATTTACTTCTGAAAAATTTCTCCACTGATCCTTAAAGGTTATTATTACCTTAATCCTTTCCAATTCATACTGTCAAAACTCATACTATCCCTATTAAGGGTGAAATGCCAACCTTTATGCATTCCCCTAGGATTCGTTTTAAGTTACCGCTGTTCTATCCTTAATTCCACCTTTAAAAAGGTACAAGCATCCTTCCATGGATAAATAAAGTCATATATCCCTGATAAGGGTATCTTATTCAATCAGTTCCACCTCGATAGTCTATACCGAATTTCACAATAGCATCCTTATTCAAGTTAAGGTCAATCCACATGGCCTCCAAAAGATAAAAATGGTTATCCGCTTTTCTTTCTTGATTTGGTAATGATCACATGGATGATCTGGAAGATATTGGTCGTGTTCAACGTGAACTTCTTCTTAATAAATCCTTATTTACTTTTGTTGTTTATCTCAACAGTCATCTCAATGTTGGGATATCTTTCATACCTGGCGTCTCCCTTCCTGGGTATCAAGCCACCGGTCTTACACTTCACATTCTTGAAGGTCACTTCCTTCATCCAATTTTCTTAATTTCTTACTTTCTTGTCTCCTCAGTCTATCCGCGTCTCATTGTTTATCCTTCAAACTATCTCAATGTTTCCTCGAATCCTCCCAACTTAAAGGGGATAAAATATATGCACCTCTTATGCCTTCAACCGTCAGCTTTAACTCATGGTGAATCACCCTCATCCTGACGATCATATACTTTTCTATTTCTATTAATATGAGTCTTTAGGGTTTCCTCATACCCAACTCCCTTATCATTCCTCAAACTCTGTTGCCTTTATATTCCTTTCCACCTCAATTCCTTTTTATTTTCCTTTCTCTTATCATTATTTCATGAACCAACACAACATAAGCATTGATTTCAAATATCCCGTCATTCTGGATTCGCGTCTTCAGAACGAATCTTAACAACTTTTACAGCTTAGACTCATAATTCATCATACTCGTCTGTCTTTGTTCTGGCTCTAAAGCTTTTACACTATCTCCTTATCTTTGGGAATTACTTTCCCGAAAACAATTGACTGAACTTAAATCAGTTTATTCTAACCTCTGGCTCCGTGCCTTTCTTGGTCTTTCACCAATGGGTGGTCTCTCTCTTAGGAGGGTAAGTGACAAAAACGGTCTTTTGTGGTTCATCAATCATTTTGAATCTCAAATGATTCCGATATTTCCTTTAGCCAGGTTCTTGCCTCGGCTGGGTCAGCCTGTTCCTTGGAACTCTGAGAGCTTAGCGACTTAAAGGTCATGAAAGAATTTCCCACCGCACTGTCTCCTTAGGGTGGTGGTTGGGGATAATAGTCTAAGTTCTCTTTAGACAGGTCCATGAATTGCCGTATAGGGGTACCATCTCGGGTCTCCTTTCCTTACTCGACTTTCCGTTTCCTTAGTATGGAATGTTTCATCTTTCTCCCATACTTGGGGTTATCTTGTACGTTAAAATCCTCATTTTCCACTTCATTATGTTATGGGTTCCTTCTATCTTGATGGCGTCCTCCCTGACTATCACATTCAGGGTTTGCTCTAACTCTTATTCCTCAAACTAGCTTTCATCTAAGATTTCATCTTTAAGCTCTTAAACATTTGGAACCCAAATTCTATAGGAATACCTCATTATTCCCTTATCATCTCTCTATGTATTAATCTCATATCTATTTGTTGGCTCTCTGCCTTCATTCATCACTTTTTCTGGCACAATATGTTCCTTTCCAATAATTCGGGCTGTATTGCAATCTCAAACAACTTTTCGGTACCGGCTCCGGTTACCTTCATATCTATTTCCATTTTTTTTCCAAAATCTCTTATCAACTCTCCAAAAGACATTATCATCTTGAGTCTCTCCTTTTTACTAAGGGCATCAGCCACCATATTGGCTTTCCCCGAATGATACAGAATCTCCCAATCATAATTCTTGATTAGCTCTAACCGCCTCCTCTGGCGTATGTTGAGCTCTTTCTACGTAAAAATGTACTAGAGCTCCAATGGTTTGTGAATCTCGCACTTCTCTCCATACAAGTAGTGCCTCCAATATTTAGGGCAAAACTATTGCCACGAGCACAAGCTCATGGGTGGGGATATCGAATTTTATATTACCTTAATTGTCTTGACGCGTACGCGATTACCTTGCTGTGCTGTATGAGAAGCACCCTAATTCCTTATGTGAAGCGTCACTACACTTCACAATATCACATTTTCCATCCGGCAACGCCAACATAGGGAACGTCACCAACCTTTGCTTCGGTTCTTAAAAGTTGTTCTCGCATTTCTCTGCCTATTCGAACTTCTCAGTCTTATGAGTAAGCCGCGTTAAAGGGGCTACTATCTTTACAAACTTGAACGAACCTCCGGTAGTGACCGGCCAATCCTACCTCTGGTAGTCGACCAAACCATGGTCATCAATTCATCAGTGGTCCTTTATCCAATCCTGTCAGGATCCTCCATGGGATCCTCCTCAACAACTATCCCTTCTAGGACAACATCCTCAACCGCTAAATCCTCAATATCAACATCATCCGGTCCTGCATTAGGACACTCTATCGGATCCACAATCCGATCTCCAATTAGTAATAAAATATCATCGCGATGTTGCTCCTCAACCTCAGGGTTCGGAGTCCCGCTACCATATACGATAACGAACTACGCTCCTATCACGATATTTATAAGGGTTCCCATAAGGGGTTTTAACTGTCAGTACTACGTTAGGTAGCCCGACTATGAACTTGGCAAGAGTTATTATTATCTTAGTGAACTTATTATCTTAACGTCCCATCATCTCTGAGGTTTATAATGCTTAGCTCTGATACCACTTCTGTAACACCCCCAGATCCGGGGTCGGGGATCCGGGTCGTCACGGTCTTTCTTTCCACAATATCACTTCACTTAATTAATAAATAACCTTATGCTGTGACCCCACACTAACACACACCACAACCCGTTATAGTCTCAGAGATGAAATTTAAATAAGTACAAGTCTTTGAATCCACAATTTAAAAGTTATTACAACCCAAAATGATACTTGATAAATTTACAGTTAATTGCCATTATCTGCCACAAGTTATAATTATACATAATTGATTCTCAAAAGTAGATGGTCTGATCTACAATAGATCTACCTCTGCAGCTATAGCAGCTACAACATCAACGGGAAGACACAGGACGCTTCCCACCGCGCTTGCGCTGGGTCTGCTGGAGTCTGGCCATCTTTCCTAACTGTTGTTGTGTGATGAAGAAATAAAGCAAGGGTGAGCAGCAAGCCCACCAAAATAATATGTATAATGATTTACAATATATGAGCCTACTCATAATACTCATGAAAGTCTTGGTCAAAAGAAATGAACCAAGTTGATATCTTAATGCGATGAAGTCGCAAAATATTCAGTATATATATATATATACATATATACTTTTCAAATATTGGAAGTCCTCTTCCATGCATAATACACACAGAATTCCAGTGTATAACTGTATAAAAATATCGTTGCAAGGTGATCTCATATATCTAACCTTGTCTCAACGTTTTTCTGAAAATCTTTGTCATGCATAAGATAATCATTTACTAGATATAAGTTTAAAAGATGAAGTTACAAAATACTCCAATATACTTATATCTTTTCCAAATACTACTTGAACTACCACCATTCAAGTTATAATTAGTTTCCAAAGTTCATCACATAGACGAGACTACAAGATAATACTTGAATAGATTCAACCTTTAAAATATCATCAAAATAAAATGAAGTTATGAGATACTTCATTTGATGCAAACATTATTTTGAAACTTGACCCTGCCAACACTCAACAATCGCCCAACCGTAGCCTTTCTATCGAAGTGCTTTGGGTAGTGTTGCAGAAATATCCAATTGGATGATGAACTCATTACGGGAGTTTACCGCGCCAGGGAAGACCACTTACGATGATCAGTCGTAGTAGTGCAACCCCACCATTTTCTACATGTAGACAGGAGAACCTGTCGGATTTACTTGTCAACCGAACACTGAACTCCTAAGGAATGGACCGCCTTAGCGGAACTTCCAGGCCATTTGGGCCATATATAAGGCTGGGCCGGCGCTACTC